>NC_058403.1:166972264-167207477 GCF_002201575.2 Neomonachus schauinslandi
GTATATATATATACAATGGAATATTATGCAGCCATCAAAAGGAATGAGATCTTGCCATTTGCAATGACGTGGATGGAACTGGAGGGTATTATGTTGAGTGAAATAAGTCAAACAGAGAAAGACATGTATCATATGATCTCACTGATATGAGGAATTCTTAATCTCAGGAAACAAACTGAGGGTTGCTGGAGTGGGGGGTGGGGTGGGAGGGATGGGGTGACTGGGTGATAGACACTGGGGAGGGTATGTGCTCTGGTAAGCGCTGTGAATTGTGCAAGACTGTTGAATCTCAGATTTGTACCGCTGAAACAAATAATGCAATATATGTTAAGAAAAAAAAAAAGAAGAAGAAGGTAGCGGGAGGGGAAGAATGAAGCGGGGGAAATTGGAGGGGTAGACGAACCATGAGAGACGATGGACTCTGAAAAACAAACAGGGTTCTAGAGGGGAGGGGGGTGGGAGGATGGGTTAGCCTGGTGGTGGGTATTGAGGAGGGCACATTCTGCATGGAGCACTGGGTGTTATGCACAAACAATGAATCATGGAACACTTCATCTAAAACTAATGATGTAATGTATGGGGATTAACATAGGAATAAAAAAAAAAAGACAAGATAACAAGTTGAAACTGTGGAGAGAAAGGAACGCTTTTGCACTGTTGGTGGGGATGTTAAGCTGGTGCAGCCACTGTGGAAGACAGTATGGATGTCTGTACCCCCCCCCCCAATTAAAGTAGGACAACTGTATGATCCAGAACCCCACTTCTGGGTATATATCCTAAGGAGATGAAGCATTATTCTGCACCCTCATGTTCATTGCAGCTTTACTTATAATAGCCAAAACATGGAAAAAACCTAAATGTCCATCTACAGATGAACGGATAGAGAAGATATGAGATGTGTTTGTGTGTGTGCTAACATAATCCCCTCAGGGTTATGCTAAGTACAGTAAGTCAGACAGTGGAAGACAAATACCATATGATATCATTTATATGTGGAATCTAAAAACATCAGACTGATAGAAACAGAGTAGAATGGTGGTTGCCTAGGCCAGGTGGGAGTGCAAAAGTCTGGGAAATGGGTGAAGGTGATCAAAGGGTACCAACTCATAGTTCTAAAATGATATGTTTTGGAGATCTAACTTGCAACATGGTGACTATAGTTAAAAATACTGTATTTTATACCTGAAGGTTGCTGAGAGAGTAGATATTAAAAGTTTTCACCACACACACACACACACACACACACACACACACACACACACACAGTAACTATGTGAGGTGATGGATGTGTTAACTAATCTTATTGTGGTAATCATTTTGCGATATATTCATGTGTCAAATCATCAAGTTGTACACTTTAAACTTACATAATATTATATATCAATTATATCTCAATAAACCTGGAAAAAATAAATAAAATGATGAGGACTGATTTAGACAATGAGTCTCAAACCAGGAAGCTCCCAAATGTGAAGGCAACTGGCTGGGACTGGGAAAACTTGGAAAGCCCACATCCCCACATAGGAGCTGTGCCCTACTCAGTTTTTACTTAATAGTTTTTAGAGGTTTTGATTCTTCAGGATAGTTCAGAAATCCAGTATTCATATTAAAAAGAACCTGCATTAAAGCAAAATTATATCTGTATGATTGAGGCTGCAGTTAACCAATTTGTAGTTCTCCATTTCTATAGGGAAATCTCCAGGATTGTGTGTGGGACCAGCTATCTATTCAGATGCAAGCTCACAGAGATCACCACACGACTAAATCTGGACCCTTTGGAAAAATATTTATCCTTCCAAAAGCTATAAGAGGAGTAAATCTATGGGCCAAAATTATGCTTAGAAAATATTTTTAATACTTTAAGCTTTGACATCATCGAGTCATATAGGATTGTGCTGGTTTTTACTTCTACTCTATCTGGATTCCTTCTGGTGATTGTAGCTAATCATTTTATCACTTTTAGATTAACTAGGTGGTCTGGGACAAATAATTGTGTAAAATTAGAGGAAAAATGTAGAAGTATGAATTAAACCAATACTTTCCAAAATGTGCATGCCATGTATGCCTCTTCCTATAGACATAGCCAAATTATTTTGACTTATAAAATAAAAGCCAGCTTTGGGGCAGAGCAAGATGGCAGAGGAGTAGGAGACCTGGATTTCATCTGGTCTCAGGAATTCAGCTGGATGGGGATCAAACCATTCTAAACACCTACAAACTCAACAGGAGATCAAAGAAAAGAATAGCAACAACTCTCTGAACAGAAAAGCGACCACTTTCTGGAAGGTAGGACGTGTGGAGAAGTGAATCCGAGGCGATATTCGGGAGGATAGACGGCGGGGGAGGGGACCTCCATCAGCTGCTACCAGAAAGTGATAGAGCCGCGGAGCACAAAATCAGAACTTTTAGAAGTCTGCTCTGCTGAGGGATGTCGCTCCAGTGGCTAAGCAGGGGTTGGAACCCTCGTGGGATAGTGTGGTCTCAAGACTTCGGGGTCACAGAAAGACTGGGGGTGCCTGAGTGCGGCAGAGCTCCCAGGTATCGGAGCAGGAAAGCCGGCTGCAGAGACAGAGCTGAGGAGCAGGTTCTCAGCTCAGGGTTGCCATAAACCAAGATCCCTGGCACAGTTGGGCCACTGCTCCTCCAGCAGGGACCCAACAAGGGGCAGATCCGGGGAGACTCCCCTTCCTCCCCTGGGAGGAGCGGTGCGGGAGTGCACTGCAGGGATCTGCTGGGCTTGGAGACTCCACACTGAGTTGGGTGCCAGAGATAGAAACGCTCAGTCACAAGCAGGTGAGCATGGAGTGCGGCCGAAGATGGGGAGATGGGAGTGATTGACTGCTTTTCTCTGGGGGTGCACTGAGGAGTGGGGCCCCAAGTTCTTGGCTCCTCTGGGGTGGAGATTGGGAGGCCGCCATTTTCACTCTTGGCCTCCAAAGCTATACCGAAACTTTGCAGGGAGAAAAAGCTCCAAAGAGCAAACCCAAGCAGTGTACTTAGCTTGGACCGGGCAAGGGTGGGGCAATTCTGCCTCCAGCAAAGACATTTGGAAACCACAGCAACAGACCCCTCCCCCAGAAGATCAGCAAGAATAGCTGGCCACGACCAAGTTTACCAATCAATGAGAACAGCAGAACTCCAGTGCTAGGGGAATACTGCACATAGAATCCAAGGCTTTTTTACCATGATTCTTCAGTCTTTCAAAGTAAATTTTTTTAACTGTCTTTTTTTTCTTATTTTTCTTTTTCCCTTTTTCAAACAACATCTTATCTATCCCTTTTCTAAGAAATATTTGGATTTTTCATTTTTAGAGTCATATTCTATCCCTTCATAGTAGTTACCCTTATTTTTGGCATATATATATAAGTTGTTCTCTCTTTAAATTTTTGAGATACAGTTTCTTCTAACAGATCAAAATATACCCTAAATCTCTAGTGTATTGCTTTGTTCTAGTCTCCTGCCTGATCACCTTCTCTCCCCCCTTTTTTTCCTTTTTTCTTTTTTTAAATCCTCTTCCTTCCTTTTAAACAACTTCTTATCAATTCCTTTTATAATTTTCATCTTTACAGCCATATTCCATCACTTCATCATATCAACCCTTATTTTTGTACATATGTAAGTTTTTCTTTCTTTAAAATTTTGGGAGGCACTTTCTTCTAACAGACCAAAATACACCCAAAATCTAGTGTGTGGCACTGATCTATGCACCAGCCTGATCATATTTGATCATATTCTGTTTTTTTTGTTTGTTTTGTTCTGTTTTTGTTTGTTTTTACCTCTTCCTTTTTCCTTTTTTTTTTCTTTTTCTTTTTTCTTTCTTTCCCTTTCTTTCCCCCCAGCTTCAGGTCTTTTCTGATTTGTTTAGAGTTTATTTTCTAGGGATGTTGTTACCCTGTTAGCATTTTGTTCTCTCATTCACCTCTTCTCCTCTGGACACAATGACAAGATGGAAAAAATCACCTCAACAAAAAGAACAAGAGGTAGTACCGACTGCCAGGGACCTACTCAATATGGACATTAGTACGATGTCGGATCTAGAGTTCAGAATCATGACTTTAAAGATACTAGCTGGGCTTGAAAAAAGCATGGAAGTTATTAGAGAAACACTTTCTGGAGAAATAAAAGAACTAAAATCGAACCAAGTCGAAATCAAAAAGGCTGTTAATGAGGTACAATCAAATATGGGGGTGCTAACTGCTAGAATATATGAGGCAGAAGAGAGAATCAGTGATATAGAAGACCAAGTGATGGAAAATAAAGAAGCTGAGAAAAAGAGAGATAAACAACTACTGGATCACGAGGGCAGAATTCGAGAGATAAGCCATACCATAAGATGAAACAACATTAGAATAATTGGGATCCCAGGAGAAGAAGAGAGAGAGACAGGGGCAGAAGGTATATTGGAGCAAATTATAGCAGAGAAGTTCCCTAATTTGGGGAAGGAAACAGGCATCAAAATCCAGGAGTCACAGAGAACCCCTCTCAAAATCAATAAAAATAGGTCAACACCCCAACATCTAATAGTAAAACTTTACGAGTCTCAGAGACAAAGAGAAAATCCTGAAAGCAGCTCGGGAGAAGAGATCTGTAACCTACAATGGTAGAAACATTAGATTGGCAACAGATCTATCCACAGAGACCTGGCAGGCCAGAAAGGACTGGCAGGATATATTCAGAGCACTAAATGAGAAAAATATGCAGCCAAGAATACTATATCAAGCTAGGCTGTCATTGAAAATTGAAGGAGAGATAAAAAGCTTCCAGGACAAACAAAAACTGAAGGAATTTGCAAACACAAAACCAGCCCTACAAGAAATCTTGAAAGGGGTCCTCTAAGCAAAGAGAGAGCCTAAAAACAACGTAGACCAGAAAAGAACACAGACAATATACAGTAACAGTCACCTTACAGGCAATACAATGGAACTAAATTCCTATCTTTCAATAGTTACCCTGAATGTAAATGGGCTTAATGCCCCAATCAAAAGACACAGGCTATCAGACTGGATTAAAAAACAAGACCCATTGATATGCTGTCTGCAAGAGACTCACTTGAGACCCAAAGACAGCCCCAGATTGAAAGTGAGGGGGTGGAAAACCATTTACCATGCTAATGGACATCAAAAGAAAGCTGGGGTGGCAATCCTTATATTAGACAAATTAGATTTTAAACCAAAGACTGTAATAAGAGAAGAGGAAGGACACTATATCCTACTTAAAGTATCTATCCAACAAGAAGATCTAACAATTGTAAATATCTATGCCCCTAACATGGGAGCGGCCAATTATATAAGGCAATTAATAACAAAAGCAAAGAAACACATCGACAACAATACAATAATAGTGGGGGATTTAACACCCCCCTCACTGAAATGGACAGATCATCTAAGCAAAAGATCAACAAGGAAATAAAGACTTTAAATGACACACTGGACCAAATGGACTTCACAGACATATTCAGTACATTCCATCCCAAAGCAACAGAATACACATTCTTCTCTAGTGCCCATGGAACATTCTCCAGAATCGATCACATCCTAGGTCACAAATCAGATCTCAACCAGTACCAAAAGATTGGGATCATTCCCTGCCTATTTTCAGACCACAATGCTTTGAAACTAGAACTCAATCATAAGAGGAAAGTTGGAAAGACCTCAAATACATGGAGGCTAAAGGGCATCCTACTAAAGAATGAATGGGTCAACCAGGAAATTAAAGAAGAATTTAAAAAATTCATGGAAACCAATGAAAATGAAAACACAACTATTCAAAATCTTTGGGATGCAGCAAAGGCAGTCCTAAGAGGAAAGTATATAGTGATATAAGCCTTTCTCAAGAAACAACAAAGGTCTCAAATACACAACCTAACCCTACACCTAAAGGAGCTGGAGAAAGAACAGCAAATAAAGCCTAAACCCAGCAGGAGAAGAGAAATCATAAAGATCAGAGCAGAAATCAATGAAATAGAAACCAAAAGAACAGTAGAACAGATCAACAAAACTAGGAGCTGGTTCTTTGAAAGAATTAAGAAGATTGATAAACCCCTGGCCAGACTTATCAAAAAGAAAAGAGAAAGGACCCTAATCAACAAATCATGAATGAAAGAGGAGAGATGACAACCAACACCAAAGAAATACAAACAATTATAAGAACGTATTATGAGCAACTCTATGCCAGGAAATTAGGTAACCTGGAAGAAATGGATGCATTCCTAGAGATGTATCAACTACCAAAACTGAACCAGGAAGAAATAGAAAACCTGAACAGACCCATAACCACTAAGGAAATTGAAGCAGTCATCAAAAATCTCCCAAAACACAAAAGCCCAGGGCCAGATGGCTTGCCAGAGGAATTCTACCAAACATTTAAAGAAGAATTAATACCCATTCTTCTGAAACTGTTCCAAAATATAGAAATGGAAGGAAAACTTCCAAATTCGTTTTATGAGGCCACCATCACCTTGATCCCCAAACTAGACAAAGACCCCATCAAAAAGGAGAATTACAGACCAATATCCTTGATGAACATGGATGCAAAAATTCTCACCAAAATACTAGCCAATAGGATCCAACAGTACATTGAAAGGATTATTCACCACGACCAAGTGGGATTTATCCTTGGGCTGCAAGATTGGTTCAACATCCGCAAATCAATGAACGTGATACAATATATTAACAAAAGAAAGAACAAGAATCATATGATCCTCTCAATAGATGCAGAAAAAGCATTTGGCAAAGTATAGCACCCTTTCTTGATCAAAACTCTTCAGAGTATAGGCATAGAGGGTACATACCTCAATATCATAAAAGCCATCTATGAAAAACCAACAGCGAATATCATTCTCAATGGGGAAAAATTGAGAGCTTTCCCCCTAAGGTCAGGAACACGGCAGGGATGTCCACTATCACGACTGCTATTGAACATAGTATTAGAAGTCCTAGCCACAGCAATCAGACAGAAAGAAATCAAAGCCATCCAAATCAGCAAAGAAGAAGTCAAGCTCTTACTCTCTGCAGGTGATATGATACTTTATGTGGAAAACCTAGAAGACTCCACCCCAAAACTGCTAGAACTCATACAGGAATTCAGTCAAGTGGCAGGATATAAAATCAATGCACAGAAATCAGTGGCATTCCTATACACCAACAACAAGACAGAAGAAAGGGAAATTAAAGAGTCCATTCAATTTACAATTGCACCTAAAACCATAAGATACCTCGAAATAAATCTAACCAAAGAAGCAAAGGATCTGTACTCAGAAAACCATAAAATACTCATGAAAGAAATTGAGGAAGACACAAAGAAATGGGAAAATGTTCCATGTTCATGGATTGGAAGAACAAATATTGTGAAGATGTCCATGCTACCTAGAGCAATCTACACATTCAATGCAATCCCCGTCAAAATACCATCCACTTTTTTCAAAGAAATGGAACAAATAATCCTAAAATTTGTATGGAACCAGAAAAGACCCCGAATAGCCAGAGGAATGTTGAAAAAGAAAAGCAAAGCTGGCAGCATCACAATTCCGGACTTCCAGCTCTATTACAAAGCTGTCATCATCAAGACAGTATGGTACTGGCACAAAAACAGGCACATAGATCAATGGAACAGAATAGAGAGCCCAGAAATGGACCCTCAACTCTATGGTCAACTCATCTTCGACAAAGCAGGAAAGAATGTCCAATGGAAAAAGACAGTCTCTTCAACAAATGGTGTTGGGAAAATTGGACAGCCACATGCAGAAGAATGAAACTGGACCATTTCCTTACACCACACACAAAAATAGACTCCAAGTGGTTGAAAGACCTCAATGTGAGACAGGAGTCCATCAAAATCCTAAAGGAGAACACAGGCAGCAACCTCTTCGACCTCAGCCGCAGCAACTTCTTCCTAGAAACATCGCCAAAGGCAAGGGAAGCAAGGGCAAAAATGAACTATTGGGACTTCATCAAGATAAAAAGCTTTTGCAAAGCAAAGGAAACAGTCAACAAAACCAAAAGACAACCGACAGAATGGGAGAAGATATTTGCAAAGGACATATCAGATAAAGGGCTAGTATCCAAAATCTATAAAGAACTCAACAAACTCAACACCCAAAGAACAAAGAATCCAATCAAGAAATGGGCAGAAGACATGAACAGATATTTTTCCAAAGAAGACATCCAAATGGCCAACAGACACATGAAAAAGTGCTCAATATCGCTCGGCATCAGGGAAATCCAAATGAAAACCTCAATGAGATACCACCTCACACCAGTCAGAATGGCTAAAATTAACAAGTCAGGAAAGGACAGATGTTGGCGGGGATGCGGAGAAAGGGGAACCCTCCTCCACTGTTGGTGGGAATGCAAGCTGGTGCAGCCACTCTGGAAAACAGTATGGAGGTTCCTCAAAAAGTTGAAAATAGAGCTACCATATGATCCAGCAATTGCACTACTGGGTATTTACCCCAAAGATACAAATGTAGGGATCTGAAGGGTTATGTGCACCCCGATGTTTATAGCAGCAATGTCCACAATAGCCAAACTGTGGAAAGAGCCAAGATGTCCATTGACATTTGAATGGATAAAGAAGATGTGGTATACATATACAATGGAATATTATGCAGCCATCAAAAGGAATGAGATCTTGCCATTTGCAACGGCATGGATGGAACTGGAGGGTGTTATGCTGAGCAAAATAAGTCAGAGAAAGACATGTATCATATGACCTCACTGATATGAGGAATTCTTAATCTCAGGAAACAAACTGAGGTTTGCTGGAGTGGGGAGTGGGTTGGGAGGTGGTGGCTGGGTGATAGACATTGGGGAGGGTATGTGCTATGGTGAGCAATGTGAATTGTGCAAAACTGTTGAATCTCAGATATGTACCTCTGAAATAAATAATGCAATATATGTTAAGGAAAAAAGAAAAAAGAAGAAGAAGATAGCAGGAGGGGAAGAACGAAGGGGGGGAAATTGGAGGGGGAGACGAACCATGAGAGACGATGGACTCTGAAAAACAAACTGAGGGTTCTAGAGGGGAGGGGGGTGGGAGGATGGGTTAGCCTGGTGATGGGTATTAAAGAGGGCACATTCTGCATGGAGCACTGGGTGTTATGCACAAACAATGAATCATGGAACACTACATCAAAAACTAATGATGGATGTTGATTAACAGAACAATAAAAAATAAAAAATAAATAAATAAAAGCCATCTTTGTAACAACCTTTATATATCACAGATATTATTCAATGAGGACTGCCTTGGTATAATGACAAATGATGTATTTTAAGTCCACTCACTTAAGCCAAAAATTATAAAATGTTAAAAAGTAAGTTATTCTTTTTTACTGGAATAAGCTTTAAAACTTCATTTTTCTTATCAGTGAAGAAATGTTACATGAAATGAACAACAGTGAAAGTTTCAGTGACCCAATAAAGCATTTGCCCTACCTATCATCAAAACTCATATAGTTATGTTTTCCTTGAAATGATTAGTTAATAAATTGTTCATATTACCTTGTGTTTATATTTTTAACTAACCTTGTTGCATAGAAGTGAATACGGTACAAATGATGGATTTTTCACTTTAAAATGAATGCTTTCCAAATATAGCACAGGAAGGAAAGATCAAAATTCAGAATCATTTAAAAGTATCTAAATCTGATTATTTAGAAAGTTCTATTGTCACTTACTAAATTATACCTCTTTCATATCTCCCAAAGCACCATTGACTATAAAGATATTCTACACAAATTTGGACCCAGAGAAATAAACAAGAGAAAGATGATTTATGAATGACAGAGTTGCTTCCTTAGTATTTTTATTAGAAATGAAGGAAAAGGGGCACCTGGGTGGCTCAGCCAGTTAAGTGTCTGTCTGTGGCTCAGGTCATGATCCCAGGATCCCTGTTTCTGCTGCTCTCTTGTTCTCTCTCTCAAATAAATAAATAAAATCCTAAAAAAAAAAAAAGTGAAGGAAAAGAAAATCTTTCATCTTGTAGACATTTTTTTTTTCTGAATGCATATGGGAAAAATATTTTAATAGAAAATACGTTTTACAAAGGCACTTCATGACAATGTGTTTTGGTTGTGTTGATTTTTTTTAAGTATATGGGCAAATGTAAAAATGTAATACATAAAACTGATTTTTTAATAAATAATTTTTTGTAGTTGTACTATAAAGTAATTGCTATAATAAAATTTCATAGAAGTTGTCAGTTTATATATCAGAACATGAAAGCTATTTTCCCATTTTATTTAATTGTAGTAGAGAAAAACATTTTTCTTCAGGGTAAGCAATGATATCTTCTTATTTTATCTACATTTGTCAATTTCTGGATTCATGAGAGGCTTAAAGAAAAAAAGCATTCTTCAGAGAACACAGCTCTGTTAATAGATCTACCACTACTACTACTACTATTAATAACAATAATATTAATAATAATAGAAGTTAACTTTTATTGAGTGTTAAGCACTAGAACTATTCCAAATGCCGTACATATATAAATATTTATAAGAGCTCTATGAAGTAGTTTATTTTTTAATTACCAAACTTTTAGAACTGCTGTAGATATACAGAAAAATTTGAGCAGATGTTACAGAGTTCCCATATACCCACCCCACACAAGCAGTTTCTCTGTTATTAACATCCTTCATTAGCATGGTACATTTGTTACAACTAATGGACCAACTTTGACACATTATTTTTAACTAAAGTTCATGGTTTATACTAAGACTCACTCCTTGTGTTGTACAGTTTTAGGGGTTTTGACAAATGCATAAGGTCATTGATGTACCATTAAAGAACCATACAGCATAGTTTCACTGCCTTAAAAATTCCCTGTGTCATTCTCTCATCCTCCCACTCCCAAACACCTGGTAACCAATGATCTAATTCACTATCTTCATAGTTTCGGCTTTCCCAGATATTATATTGTTGAAATCATATGGCATGTAGCCTTTTCAGACTGGCTTCTTTTATTCAATAACATGCATTTAATGTTCCTCAATTCTTCTGGTCACTTGGAATCTCATTTCCTTTTTTTTTTTTTTAAGATTTTATTTATTTATTTGACTGAGAGAGAGAGACAGCGAGAGAGGGAACACAAGCAGGGGGAGTGGGAGAGGGAGAAGCAGGCTTCCCGCTGAACAGGGAGCCTGATGTGGGGCTTGATCCCAGGACCCTAGGATCATGACCTGAGCCAAAGGCAAACGCTTAATCTCTGAGCCACCCAAGCGCCCCTCTCATTTCCTTTCTATCCAAATATCAATTTCATGGATATTACAAAATTTCTTTATGCTTTCACTTGCTAGAGGACATCTTGGCTACTTGCTTTTTTATTTATTTATTTTTGGTAATTATGAATAGAACTACTATAAGCATTCATGTTCAGGTTTTTGTGTAGATATAAATTTTTATCTCAATTGGTAAATACTAGGAGTGTGATTACTGGATTGTATGATATAACTATGTTTTGCCAAACTTTCTTCCACGGTGGCCATAACATCTTGCTTTTCCTGACCAGCAATGAATGAGAGTTCCAGTTGCTCTGAATTCTTGCCAGCATTTGGTAATGTCATTTTGTAAGCCATTTTAATGGGTATACAGTAATAGAAATAGTGCATTGTAATTTGCAATTCTCTAATAACATGATTTGAGCATGCTTTCATTATTTTTATATCCCATTGGTGTATCTTTTTTGGTGAGGTGTCTGTACAGATCTTTTGCCCATTTTTAAAATTGTTTTGTTTTCTTATTTTTGAGTTTTAAGGGTTCTTTATATATTTTTGATACAAGTATTCTATCAGATATGTATTTTAAAAATATTTTCTTCCCGTCTGTGACCAGGTTTTTTTTTTATTCTCTTAACAGTGTCTTTTGTAGAACAGACATTTTTATTAATAAAGTTCAACTTATCAAAATTTTTTCTGTCATTGATAATGCTTTTGTTATTGTATCTAAAATAATCATTATCAAATTCAAGGTCATATAGATTTTTCCTGTTATTTTCTAGAAGTTTTATAGTTTTACATTTTACATTTATGTCTATGATCCACATTGAGCTAATTTTGTGAACCATGTCTAGATTTTTTTTTTCTTTTTGCATATGGTTGTCTAATTATTCCTACACAATTTGTTGAAAAACTATCCTTTCTCCATTGAATTTTCCTTGCTCCTTTGCCAAAGATGAGTCAGTTATATGTGTATGGGCCTATATCTTGGTTCTCATTATTGTTCCATTGATCTATTTGTGTATTCTTTTACCAATATATGATGCTATTTTGACTACTATCACTTTCTAGTAAGCCTTGAAGTCAAGCAGTGTTAGTCTTTTGATTTTGCTCTTCTTCGTCTTCAGTATTGTATATTCTGGGTCTTTTGCCTTTCCATAACACTTAAGAATCAGTTTTTCAATATCTACAAAATAACTTGATGGAATTTCCATGGGGATTATATGGAATCTATAGATCACACTGGGAAGAAATGACATCTTAATATTGAGTTTTCCTAACCAAGAGCATGGATTATCTTTCCATCTAATTAGATCTTTGAGTTTCTTCATCAATGTTTTATGGTTTTCCTCATATAGATCTTGAACATATTTTGTTACATTTATACCCAAGCATTTCATTTTTTAAGTGATAATGAAAATGGTATTATTTTAAATTTCTGATTCCAATTGTTTATTGCCAGTATATAGAAGTGCGATTTACTTTTATGTATTAACCTTGTATCCTGAAACCTTTCTGTAATCACTTATCAATTACAGGGTGTTTTTGGTCAATTTTTGTAGCTTTTTAATACAGACAATGCATTATTGCTACTTTTACTTAGAACAAACAATTTTTCACTAAATCAATATGAAAATAAAAGATATAATATTACCTTCATGTATTCCTTCTCCAGTGCTCATTCTTGCTTTATGTAGTTCCTGATTTTCTGACCTATATAACTATCTTTTCCCTCTGAAATTTTTACAAACATTTCTTAGAAGGCAAGTCTGCTGACAACAAATTCCCTCAGTTTTTATTAGCCTGAGAAAGTCTTTCATTTACTTTTGAAGCATAATTTCACTGGATACTGTGGTGATTTTTTTTTCTTTCAACACTTTAAAACTTTCACCTCCACTGTATTATTTTGGGTGAGAAGTTCAGTGTAATTCTTATCCTTGTTCTATGGGTAAATTTTTTTTTCTTTGTCATTTCTTTCAAAATTTTCTGTGTGGCTTCCTGAAAATCAAATATGATATGCCTACATGTAGATTACTTTGGTATTTCCTGCTTGGTTTTCTCTGAGTTTCCTGGATTACATTGTGGTTTAGTACCTGTCATTTATTTTGTCATAATGCTCAGCTATGATTACTTAAAATATTTCTTCCATTCCCTTCTGTGTCTTCTGGCATTCCATTATGTGTATGTTACACCTTTTTAAATGTCCCATGGTTCTTGAATATTTTATTATATGTTTCCATCCTTTTTTCTCTTTGCATTTTTATTTGGAGTTTTCATCTCTTTGCTTATATCATTTATCTTGTCCTTGTATTCTATTATATTTTCCATTAGAGCCCTTAACAAATCAATCATAGTTATTTCAAAATCCCTATCTGATAATTCCAAAATCTATGTCATGTTTGAATCTGGCTTTGATGCTTGTTTTGTCTCTTCAGACTGTTTTTCTTGCCTTTTGTCATGCATTTTAATTTTTTGTTAAAATCTGGGCACAAGGTATCAAGTAATAGGAACTGAGGTAATTAGGCATCTTGTTTGAGGTTTTATTTTAGCCTGGCTAGCAGGCGTTGGGCTGTGTACATGGCTCTTTCCCATCTATAGCCATAGATGCCAGAGGCTTCGGTTCCCTTAGTTTTTCTGTATTTTCTCCCGACTGCTTTTGAGTGTCCTAAGAACTCTTTCTTAATAATATAGTCTTTGTCATGTCGCCCTCTTAGCTGTAATGCACTGCTACTATGTTGGTGCCCATTTATATATCTATGGTAAACAGTTTGGGAGGGGAAGTGTTCTATAATCTTATGATTAATTTCAGTGTTTTAGTACATCTAAATACTTGACCTATGATTTGCCTTTATATTTCTTCCATTCAGTGAAACAGGAAGACTAGAGAGGGCTGGAGTTGTCTAAAATGCCCTTCCCTCTGGTAAAGCAGTTTTCCCTGGAGGACAGCCCTCTGTTATACAGTCCACTCTGGGAAATTTCAAAATAGTTACTTTTTCCACACACCATCTCTCATTGAGTCTAGACCTACAATCATCTCAACTCCTAGAAGACCACAGGGGAACAGCAAGAGATGTGACCGTTGAGTAGGTGCCACCCATTCCAAAAGAATTGCAAGATTTTGTCAATTTATAACAACATAAACCTAGAACAAGATTTTGTCAATTTATAACAACATAAACCTAGAAGATATGTATGGAAATGATACCCAAGGATATTACAATAGGGTGGAAGGAATGTAATAACTGATTGGGATAAATTTATTGCAATCAGTGCATTAGGAAGAGATTTTTTATTTGATGTCATGTATCACCTTGCAAGCCTGGAAGTAGCTCTGTCGGAACTGTGGTCTGCAGGTGGCCTATGCTAAATGAAAATGAAATGTTAGAACCTTTTTTTTTTAAGTATCCAAAGACTTACAGAGATCAAAATGCTAGAATGAATTTACTGTGCAAGTCTTGCTCATCCATCCTTTAATTATGCCCTTTAAGAGGGTCCAGAGATGCTCCCTTCATCTAGGACTTGGGATTTTTTTATTTTATTTTATTATGTTATGTTAATCACCATAGATTACATCATTAGTTTTTGATGTAGTGTTCCATGATTCATTGTTTGCGTATAACACCCAGTGCTCCATTCAGTATGTGCCCTCTTTAATACCCATCACCAGGCTAACACATCCCCCTCCCCTCTAGAAGCCTCAGTTTGTTTCTTAGAGTCCATAATCTCTCATGGTTCATCTCCCCCTCCTATTTCCCCCCTTCATTTTTCCCTTCCTGCTATCTTCTTTTTTTTTTAACATATAATGTATTATTTGTTTCAGAGGTACAGGTCTGTGATTCAACAGTGTTACACAATTCACAGTGCTCACCATAGCACATACCCTCCCCAATGTCTATCACCCAGGCACCCCATCCCTCCCACCCCCCACCACTCCAGCAACCCTCAGTTTGTTTCCTGAGATTAAGAATTCCTCATATCAGTGAGGTCATATGATACATGTCTTTCTCTGATTGACTTATTTCACTTAGCATAATACCCTCCAGTTCCAACCACATCATTGTAAATGAAAAGATTTCATTAGGAGTTGGGATTTATATTAATGAGGAGAGTACCAGCTCCTATGGAGCATCCTCTGGGGGCTATTCCCTGTAGTCCAGAAATGATATTAACTGCTGCCATAATTTTAGTGGGAAGAGAGAGTGGTATGGTCCTAGTGGTGACATTTAACTTCCCAAGACAAGCTGGTCAGGGTTATCATAATGGATGGTGGAGCTGAAGCCTTAATCAGAATGGTTTGAACCAAAGAGATCTCTGGCATTGGCTAAGTGACCAGTGGTGGCCTAGGATTGAAATAGATGAGTCAGAGCTCAGCCTCTGCTCACTCAGAAAAATTCTCAGCTAAGATAATGGCTTGGCAGTGAGGATTACCTTTGCACTGGAGGCTCCTTCCTATTAAAATCAGCATACCAGCCCATAGGTTCATCAAAACATTTACTGGTCCCACCTGTATCCAATAAAGTTTGTCTCTCTGACAGGCTTCCTCTTCCAGTTGCTCTGCCCCACAATCTGTACGAAAGCCTCCTCCTTCCCTTGCTCATTTAGGAATGCTTTGTCCCTCTGGATTTTAATTCTTTTAGGTTTCTTTGTGTGCACAGCTCTTCATTTTTAAACAAATCAAAATCCAGTGATTTCCTATTTCAGGAAGAGTAAAGTCTCTAGCAACCTTCTCCACCTTAACTAGAGGCAAAAATTTTCTTTATTAATTTTTCACTTATGGGATTTTTGAAGAAATTAATACATTATTTTAAAATTTATATAAAAATGCAAAGTTCTAAGAACAGCGAAGGAAATCTTAAGGAATAACAAAACCAACTAACAAATTCTGGAATGATATCCAGAACTTCTGATTATGTTTGCTAATTCCAAAGGCCAAAGATGCCTTTCTGTCAAGGTATGAAACTTGTCTGGCCATCAGTGTCCTATTGATTCATAGGACATTCACTTCGGAAATCCCCAGAAGAGCTAATATCAGTAAAAAGTCAAATCTTAAAGTTCTCCAAAGTCCATCTGCCCCACTCCCCTCACTTCAGTAAAGCCATCGTCTCTTTTACTTACTCAAGGTTTTTCAAACCATCAGAACGGTTTAAGGCATGGACACACTCTCTCATGGGGTTTTAGATTTTGGTGTTTCCCAAAAAGATTTCTGTAGTTTTAGTGATGAATGCTTTGGATCAGAGGTTCATACAACCCAGTAGAATCATATGCAATCATGCCCATTATTGGTCAGTACAACTTTTGCCCATGATTATAAAATTATAAAGCAAGAAAATTCAGACTGTGTTCTATATTTCTGTTATCCCTAGCAACTCACGGTAAACAAAATTCTAACTTCATAACCATCAACTTTAATAACAAGAGGTGTCACTGCCTTACATATTAGCATATAGAAATATAAAAGATACTGGTAAAAATACCTAATTTAAAAACCTTTGGTTTGACAAGAGAAGAGAAAGCTACTTTACAGACATATGGAATGGAAGTTGACGAATTTAACATCTGTATAAACACATTGATGCTATTATAGTCTGATTATAATTGTGCTTTGCATTTGTCATAAGAAAAATGAGGCAAGTGTCTTGTAAGCTCTATGATTTATGGTGCTCCTGGAAAACTGGAGTGGAAAAGGCAACTTAACTTAAAAATTAAAAATCAGAGATTTAAACATTATTAAAAAAAATGAGTCTGTACCTCTACCCTCTTTACAAAAATTTTAGAACTACATATCACCGTTTAAGTAGCCCAGTAAATAGAATAATCAGAATCAAATTTAAGACCATGAGTAAATAAGATGACCTGGGGAAAAATGTATACTTTAGATACGCTTCCATTTATGTGCACATATATGTGCAAACATAAAAGTTTAATTCTGAATGAAGTGATGGACACCCAATTCAGGCTAGAGTTTCAAGTTGGTTTGTACATCTAATCAATTTAGGTGATTGGTAAATAAAAAATAATGAACAACTCTTACTGGGTATTATGTAAACTAAAGAATAAGCACATACCCTCCCCAGTGTCTATCACCCAGCCACCCCATCCCTCCCACCCCCCACCACTCCAGCAACCCTCAGTTTGTTTCCTGAGATTAAGAATTCCTCATATCAGTGAGGTCATATGATACATGTCTTTCTCTGATTGACTTATTTCGCTCAGCATAATACCCTCCAGTTCCATCTATGTCATTGCAAATGGCAAGATTTAAAGAAGTATGATCTTGAGCAAATCATTTATACTGATCAGGATTCAGTCCTACTATCTGTGAAAGAGGATGGTGGAGATGAGAATAGATATATTTTTATAAGGAGGAGTCCAGGTTGTAAGTGACTTGCATTGCTGGAGTTACAATAGGGAATTACTTTTTAAACCGAAAATTCCAAGGGTCCAGCTACTTTCAGACTTGATTGGCTCCAGAGCCTTGAATGTTTTTATGAAGAATCTGCTTCATTTCTATGCCTTGGTTTGTAGTCCCTCACATGTCATCTTACTGCCTTCCCAACTTCACTGAGGAGATTTCTTCTGCTTCCAAATGTCCCACAAAAGATACGAGGTTGTTTTTTATTGAACATTTCTTGAGTACTGAGCCCGTATCTACAGAAATCTCAATAGCCAGGGAGATTATCTATTCTAATGGCCTTTGCTCTGTATAACCTTGGAAACAAATGGGGGAAGGATTTGCTTTCAATATATTGACTGAGAGTGATAAGATGACTTTTTTAAAGGAAGAGAGGTGCTCTTTGTCTACAAGAAGGAAAGTTCAGGAGGCAAAAGAAGTTATAAGCCATTGCTATCTCTAAAAACTCTTCCAGATTTTACATCCTAAACTTCTATCTTCTTTATTCTGAAGCTCCTGCCTCCTTTCCCAGCAGCTGAGTAAGGAAAACAGAGGGTAGGGAGTGATACTGCCAAAACTTTTCTATGTAATGTGACCATCCCAGGATTATCACAAACACACTGATGTTGCTACATATTGAGTAAATCAGAATTTCTGTCAAGGTGTAAGCCATGCAGCACTATATAAGCTATCCAAATCCTTATATAACTACTAAATCCCTCCTGTATGAAGTACTAAGAATTTTACAATATCAACCCACAAGCTTAATACCAGATCCATTCCATAACACAGGTCTAGAAAACATATTTCTTCTATGCCTGCTAAAAATTTTGTAATATACCCAGGAAGAGTCTAGGAGAGCAGTACTTAGGTAAACACATTAGACTTAAATCCATTAAACTTGCCCATTCTTTGAAGACTGTCATCTTTAGGGAGCTATTTTTAGTATTCCTGTTGGTTCCTACTTTACCTCACTAGTTCATACTGAGGTAGGGGTGGTGGGGGCAACTGTATCCCTCTAGAGGACATTTGGCAATGTCTGGAGAAGTGGTTGATTGTCACAGCTGGAGAATACCATGCTACTGACATCTAGAGGCCAGGAATGCTGCTAAACATTCTGCAACGCATAGGACAGATCCCTACAACAAAAAAATTATCCCACTCAAACTATCAGTAGTGCCAAGGTCAAGGAACCATATTTACTACTTTTTTTTTTTAAGCTTTGAGATACTTCTCACTGTTCCAATTCATTTTTCCTTTAACCCAGTACTATTAATTCCATCAATGGGGGATGCTTCCTGGTATTGTTCACCAACTCAGAAAGGAATGTATGTGTGCCTTTAACAAAATAACTAAAGGGTCTTTTCATTTTAAAACACTGACAAATGGGAAGGAATATTCTAGATCCTTGGAATACAAGGAATGTTTTTATAGTCAGAGTAACCTCTCAGCTCTTGATGATCTGTATATCTGCATATCATTCATTCTGTACATAGGATGTAAATAAATGGCTTACAGGGAGGGAGATGCTTATATAGATTAATTACCTTTATTTTAAATTCACATAATTTCTGAGCTCCTAATATTTCAGACAGATCATAGTCTGGATATACAAATACTCCCTTTGAAAGTAAGTTTTTTAAGAGCTACAAAATCTGCCGCTTTGGATTAACTCCACCATTGACTTCTTCCTTTTGAAGGAAAGTCTGAACAAGTTAATAATTAATAAGAAAATAATGCCTCAAACAACTTACTTTTAAATACCTAAAAAGTTAATTCCAGGGAATTTTAACTTAACTTGTAAGTCCCAACATCCACATAACTCTCCACATGGGCTGGTAGTGACTACCAAAACCTCATCAAGCCAGCCTCTCAAACAAAACCCCATGTTCACTGAAAACATGTTTTTAAGAAGTAAGTAACATTGCATTAGGAAATGTACAATTTTAATTTCTGTTCATATTTCTCAAGTAACGGAACAAGTGCTTAGAGAAACACTTTCACTGCTCTTGTATAGCTGTGAAGTACTGAATGGGCTCTTAATTGTTGAACCCAAATCATTACCAAGAACCTGCCTCAGCTTGATGTGTCTAAGAATTATCTTTGTTTTTCTTTAGCACTTTTTGTACTCTTTCAAACCTTTTAAATGCATCTCCTTTCCTAGATAGTTTATGGGTGATTAAAGTTTACTCTTAATATAAATCTAATAACAAGTTACACCCTACAGTGGAGAAACAATTATCCTTAGAAAGCAGTGAGTATAAAATTTAAGGTGGCAAAATGTCACTTACAAAAGTATTTCTCCAGATATAGAAAATAATTACTGCACAGTTTGCTTTGCCTAACCTCACTTAACCAGAACACTTAGAAAGCTAAAGGTTATCACCCTCGTGAATTTCATAACTGAAGGAAAAGAGCTTTTTTGTACAGGTATTTGTTTGTTCAAAACCTGCTGGGAATTTCTTAGAAATGTGTTTCTTAGAGGTGTTTTCAGAGGTAGACCAATCAGTCAAAATATAGAATATAGAATATAGGATAAATATTTGCTAGTTCATCAAATATATTTCATATAGTCCTTAAAATGACTATTTCAGGATATTATGTTTAAAAAGTATTTTAAAGAAGCCCCTGGGGATTAAAGAGTACACTTATCATGATGAGCACTGAGTAATGTATAGAATTGTTGAATCACTATATTGTACACCTGAAACTAATATAATGCTGTATGTTAACTATACTGAAATTAAAATGAAAAAAACTTAATTTTTTTAAAGATTTTATTTATTTATGAGAGAGAGAGTACAGGCATGGGGGGGGGAGGAGCAGAGGAGAGGGATAAGCAGACTCTGCACTGAGCAATGAACCTGACATGGGGCTCAATCTCAGGACCCCCAAGATCATGACCTGAGCTGAAACCAAGAGCCAGATGCCTAAATGACTGAGCGACCCAGGCACCCCCAAAAAATTTAATTAAAAATAAAAAAAGAAGTCTCTGTTAGAGAATGTGTTCAAAGAGAGACTCATTTCATCCCTACTTCCCTGATTCTCCAACTTTGCTTTTGAAGGCATATGGAATAAAACCAAAAATCTTATTTATTCACAGTGCTTAATTGTTGCAGAAAACAAATCTCATATTAAACTATATTCACAAATAATGAAAGGTGAACACTCTGTGATATTCTGCATCAAAATTCCTACTTCTTCAGAAAAACATGCACAGATGGGACATCACCAAATTTTCTGGTAAGTTTCACACTGTAACTATTACAAGAGAAATTTTATCCATTGGAGTGTTTCTGATAATCCAATAAAAGGAGAAGAAACAAGAGAAATAAAAGTTAAGAGAATGGCACTTTAAATTAAGAAGCCATTAAGTCTCTTGAACTGATTAAAAAAAAAAAGGCGGATAAATAGAATAAGTGTTGGTCTATGCTCATACTCAGGAGAATTCAACAATTACAGCTGGATTAATCTGGTTACTAATGAAAACATACAATCCACACTCCAGTTGCGTTTAATTGATTTTGGGGAAAGGAAAATAACTATCCTATTAACAAAATGATTAAATTGTTTCACTGGCCAGCAAGGAGTAACTAGCATTACTGATTCAGCCACTGCATCCCTGTTCTTCTTCTGCATTCAGTTGACCTGGTATATTCACACAGCAGTGAGTATTGTGGTATCTGAAATGGAGGTCTCAGCAGGGGAGATCTTTCTCTTCTTCTACTGTGAAAAAATACATATAACTGTGGGAGAGAATGAAAAATAAAGCTGACAGTACCAGCCAGCCACTCTTCTGTCTGTTCAAGTTTAGCAACCCATTACTGTGATAAGTAGCAGAAGAGATGCTCAAAAAAAAAAATTTTTTTTTTGACATTCAGTATTCCTGTGTCTTATTTTTGGGGTAAAAGTAAGAAGCAAAATATAAAATGATAATTTAGTTTTCGGAGTAATGACTTGAGAACATGATCCTAAACACATTCATGTTGTCAAATCAGCAACATTTGTTAAAAAAAAAAAAAAAAAAAAGTACAATTTTACAAGGGAGTCCGAGGATTTTAATGGTGAGTGATTATATAAGAGAGAAAATAAGGAATAGGGACCGGTCTGTAAACTGATATCTGTATGTTAATAGTACCTGATGTTCCTCTCACTCTGGAACTTGCTGCTTAGAATCGCCCATGTATAAAAGCAGCTTAATAAGAAATCGAGACCTGCAATTCAAGTGTTTATCCCTGTAATTTTTATTTGAGGCCCATATTTGAAACCACTGATTGCTTTATTCTGCTTGTAACATGTTCATATGACATTGCTGTTCCTTTTTAACAGTCACATAGACCTTCAGTTGTATTTGAGTTTCAGTTTCCATGGAGATGGCATGCATCTCTTTCAGTACTGGTATCCCCATGACACCAAAAAGTGAATCTTGCACGTTGCATCAGTGTTTCTGCAATCCATCACAGACCAATATACGGTCTCCGTATATGACTAGAACCCAGTTCATACCACATAGGACTGATCAGGGAAACTGGTCTGTATACCCTGTTCAATGAATTGAGTCAATTAATCATGTGTTTGAGAATCATAGCAATGTCACACTGCTATGCAAATTTCTATAAAATTAACCTACATTTTTGTTTTTACTTGTCATGGGCCAGTAATAGGATTTACTTACTACCCCCAGTCCATGGAACACATTTTGATTAGCACTGTATTCCATGGTCTATATTTTAACCTAGATCACACAAAAAATAATAAACTCATTTAAAATAAGTAAAAACCTCTCTCTTCCCCACCCCCCTCTCTCTCTTCAAAATTTGCTGAAAATATATCTAGCTTTAAAAAAAATAAGATACTAGACAAAAACTTAATTTTCTTTGTATAAATAAGATCTGCAAAAATTATAGAGAGTTCAGGAGAGCTAATTATATTTTCCTTGAAGTACCCTTCACAAGGGGTTACTTGGCTGGTAGATATAAGCTGTTATGTTGCAGTAAGCTGGGATTGTCATCAAGTACTCAGTACTTTTATTTCTATGTCCCCATATGTCTCCTTTTTTGTTGTTCTCTAAAATAATATAATTTACTAACAATTCCATATCTAAATATCTAAAATTAATTATTAGCAAAATAATAAAAATTTGGCACAACTATAAAAAATATGTAAATAACAAGGCTAATGACCAAGAGCAAATGGACTCAGAACAAAGAGTGTCTCAGAACCATATACCATTATTGTATCATACAGAATAGTTTGTGCTAAAAATCCCCCATGCTGTACTTATTTATCTCTCCCTGCCCCTGAATTCCTAGAAACCACTGATCTTTTTATTAGCTCTATGTTTTCCCTTTTCCAGGACATTGTATAGTTGGAATAATACACTATGTAGACTTTTCAGACTAATCTCCACCTGAGTAAGTAAATTCACTTTCCTCCAAAGTGCTGGGTAAGAAACTTGGGAATCATACCTAATATTGCTCTCCCTCACCATCCACATAAAATGTATTATTAACCCTGTCGAGGACACCTCCAAAATATTTATTGAATCTCTTTACTTATGTCATTTTCTATCATAGTCCAAACCTCTGGCACGTCCCATTTGAACTAACACAACATTTGTTCTAAGAATCTTGAAAGTCTCCCTAACTTAAACTTGGCTCTGTCTCTAGTACTTTCTCTACTGAACATCCAGGACAATCCTTCTAAAATGAAAAATGGATCTTGTCCTTACTTTGCTCAAAACACTCAATACTAATATGCCACTACCCCACTTGCACTTGAAATAAAATGTGAAAGTCACGACATGATCTACAAGCTCCTGCATGATATAACTCCTCTCATCCTCTCCAGGCTCATTTCTCACCAACTTTTCCTTCCTTCTCTACATGCTAACTCTTCATTTCTCTTTCTTTTCTTCCAAGATCAATCTTTGTTCCTGACATGGGCCTCTCCATGGAGTGGAGATCCTGAATGACTCAAGATTAAATAGGAGTGAAATTGTGCTAAAAGTCAGTTTAAATGGTCCTGATTAATCAGTTCTCTACTCATAGTGATACTTGTTGGATGACATGATAGAAATAATAAGATTCCAAATGAAAGTGGAAAACATGAAGAAAATTAGGTCAGTGAAACTTCTTTAAGATTAAAAAAAATAATAAAAGAAAATTATATCCTCCTGCATAATAGTCAGCATGCTAACATTTACAAATCAAATATTCTCAATGATGTTAGAAGGCTAAGATGATACCATACAATTACCTGGGAACAGTGCCAATATGGTTGACATGAAGAAATGAAATAGAATTAACTTGCTTAGCCATGGAAATTAACTGTAAGAAAATGGTGAATGTGAAAAGCCAATTCAAAATTTATTTCATGTGGACACCCAAAGATGAAGAGAGAGACTAAAAGATTAATTTCCTTTCCTTTCAACTTCTGATTGACAAAAGGGATATATTCAGGATCAAAAGGCTAAATAACCAGTTTTAGCCACCCAGTTGGTGAGGTAGTTTCATCAGCATTAACAGAATAAAATCTTGGTGAATTGTGTTTCAGATTCATTTACTAAGTCTTAACAAGGCGTTATTTTTTCAACATTCTCCAAATCCATCCACTTTGTACTCACTGTCAAGACCCCATTTCAGGGCAGTTTCCTGTTGTAATTAGGACGAATGTTGTAGTCTTCTGACTGTTCTAACTTCTCTAATTTCCAGTGACCTATTCTAAAGTGAAAAATCTCATTTCCACCTTAAAATCTTGGCTTTTTCTATTTCCCTTGGGATATAGTTCAAAATTCGAGGCCTGACTTTAAAATCCTTTTTGAGATCTGGCCTCTTTTTATCTCTCATCTCCTTTCCTGTTTCTCCTTCATTCCTCACCTTCTGCTCTAGCCAATCTGCTCTACCACCAGTAGGTATTTACATATGCTGTTTCCTCTGCCAGCCACAATGTGTGCCCCATTTCCTTCCCAGAGTAGTATTTGCTCATTCTTCAGGATTTAGCTTAGACGAAGGCTTTCCTTGAGGATCCAGGGTCTAGCCTGGTGTTCTGTCACTGTGCTGCCTCATCAATATCTATTTATCTGTCTCTTCTGCTTTCTTACTATTCCACTGAGAGCTCTCTGAGGGTAGGAAACCTATCATATTTATCTGTGTGGTTCAGGGATTTAGCCAAATTCCTGACAGAAAACAGGTTTCTCATTATTAATTAAATAATAACATAAGAATATTTCTAGCAGGTACTACAACTTGAGCACTTAATTTGTGCAGGTATTTTGCCAAATATTTTTATATTCTTTTTCAGATTCCATCTTTTTATTTTTGAGAGAGAGAGAAAAAGAGAGAGTGAGTGTGAGCAGGGGGAGGGGCAGAGGGAGAGAGAGAATCCCAAACAGGTTCCATGCTCAGTGCAGAGCCCGACTCTGTACCTGATGTTCCTCTCACTCTGGAACTTGCTGCCTAGAATCGCCCATGTATAAAAGCAGCTTAATAAGAAATCAAGACCTGCAATTCAAGTGTTTATCCTTGAACCCTGAGATCATGACCTGAACTGAAGTCAAGAGTCGGATGCTCAACTAACTGAGTCACCCAGGTGTCCCCAAATTCCACCTTAAAAGTAGTTTTATGAAATAAATATTATCTTTTTTTCTTTAGAAGGGGAAATTTAAGTTCAGAAAATTTTCAAACTTCCCTACCACCAGATAACTCATATTGTTGAAACTGGACTCAACTCATGTCTGTTGAACATAAAATTCTACTCTTTGGGACTACGTTATATCTCCTCTCATCATATTAGTATAAATAAAATTTAAAGAAATTTACCTTGACTACCATTAAAATAGCTGAGAATCAGACAAAGGGCGAGGTTGAAGATCTTGAGGAAATATGCCAAAATGGCACCCTTATATGTGCAATGTTGACCAAGTGTGAGGCATCAAACACATTCCATAAAAAAGTCCTACATGCTATTTACATTGTCATCTATTTCTTAGAAGTGTTTAAATAATATGTGATTCATTGTATTAACAATTTTCTAAATTTTTCATGTTGAAACATTTTAGCCCCATATTTCCACAATTTTCAAAAAATGCAGTAAGAAGATGTACTACTTACTTTTGCATGTCTTGTGTGTTGAAGGATTGGGACTCAAAGAGTGACTTGATAATGTGAGTCCTTAGCAATTAATTTGTCCAAACTATACCATAAATGAACAAACATATAAATTAATTTTTATTTCAGAAGATGTAGAAAATAGCTTCCCACAATTCTACATTCACAAATAATCATTAATTACTCTAAATCTTCTCTTCAAGAATATGCAAAATCCAAATTGTATTTAATCTCATTCTAGGTCTCATAATTCTTCTGATTCCTGTATTTTCTGCCTTTTATCTCCTCCTTCTCTTTCAATTCCCCAGACCTTCCATTTGGTTTCTTACAAAAATCGTCAGACGTGAAAGTAGGAGAAGGGAGAAAATTTTCAAATCTATTTCAGGACACATATTTTGAATCCTATAAGTGAATTTGTAGTGCTAAAGGCAGATTATTTGGCAAGTGGTCGCTCCAAATTAATAACAATAACAAAAATAATATCAATAATATCTATCATTTGTTGAGTTCTTTCTATAAACCAGTTGCTATGTTAAAAGTTTATATACATTATTGCATTTAAGTCTCTCACACACTCATAAAAGATAAGAGTTAAGTGCTATTAAAATCATCCTCATTTGCCAGATAAGGAAACTAAATATCTCTTGTCCAAGGTCACAGAGCTCAAAGTGTGGAAGTAGGATTCAAAACCATGTTAAGACTCTAAAAGTCCTTTTAACCAAGGCCAAACTGGTTAGGGTCTCTTACCTAGTACCTCCAGGATGATTACTGTGACAAGATTGCCCTTTATTTTTCAAATGTTTCAGGTTGCTCTAAAAAAAAAAAAAAAAAAAAAAAGTATGACCAAAAAATTAATGGAGCATAGATTAGAAATCTTTGAATGTAAATGCATAAAAGGAATCACTCCTTTTTGGGCAACATTTGTTGCTTACCTGCTGATTGGTTTAAGGTCCTGTTCTACCTGTGAAAGAATGTCTAATATTTTTTCAGTGTCCTAACCAGAGCTGGACTTGGGCCAGGCAAGCAAAACCCCAGGGTGCATAATTTAAGGAGGCACTCACTCTCCTTGTGGTGCAAGTACAAGTTCTGCACCTTAGAGTGAGCACCACCTTAAATTTTACTCTCTGGCCCTTCACTTCTCTCATCTTGTTCTACTTTGCTCCAAACAATTTTAATTTAAACTCTGGGCTTGGCTACTGTGGTTTAGAGGCCCAAATGGAGTTCATTTGCTATCACTCAACAATGGGAAAAACTTTATTGTTTACTAATTACTTGTTCTTTTTTATGAAGAATATGACTTACATATGCAGAAAACTCTGGATCTTCACCAAAACAGCTTATGAAATATTTTGAAATCATAACATCTTAAAAACAAAAATGTTTTTAAGAAAATAAGAATGATAATTATCTTGGTATTGGAAGAGTGACTGATAGGTCATATACACGTTAATCAGCCAAATGGGGATTAACTGCCCTAGAACCCGCTATATTCCATGCAGTGTTAATTACTGAAACTTTAAAGTTCCTTCCTATACCAAAACTGTATGACACTAATAAAATTGGGATATGTTTGGAGCATTTTATTTTATCACATTTTTCAGTTTACAAAGCATCTTCAGAAACAGAGATCCTCTAGAGAGATCTTTAAAATTAAAAAAGGTTTTGTTGTAATTTTCCAAATTAGAAAGTGGAAGTGAGAAAGATCATGGGACTTACACAATGTAAGAATGTAGCCCAATCAGATTCCAAAAAAGATTTTCTCTCTTCACATGCTTTTTGTTAGTCTTAAATCATTAATTTAGTAACTTAAACATTTTCTCTTCTCAGAATTTCACACTAGTGACAATAAGTACCTGGAGAATTCTCTTTCAGAACTTTTTGAATTCTTTAGATTTCCTGAAATTTAATCAATGTAATAAAACAGTCCAGATAGATTGATATCTATCCCTGTAAATTGTGCCAGCACAACTAGCTTGGCTGAGGAATTCACACACACACACACACACACACACACAGCATTTCTTTGTCTTGTTGGTCAAATCTCCCTTATGCTTATCATCTGTTTGGGTGAGCATTTTGAATCATTTGGGAAAAAGACACCAGAGACAGAGCCAAATATCAGCTTTGGGATAGGTGACACTGATTGAAAAAAACATGGCTTGAACCTGTGGCCAAATGCAATTCTTGCAAATAATCAATGCACCCAATTTCTATTAATTTAATGCACCCCCCTTGAATCTTTGTCCTTTGGTCATGCCCTCCCACAATGTCTTTAAGGCTGGACATGTGGGACAGACTTACTCTGGCCACTGGGGCAGAATCAAACTTGATATAAGCAACTAGTAAGTGGCTGTTGTTTTAAGAACTAAAAATAGCCAATATCCCTGATGAATATGAATGCAAAAATTCTCACCAAAATACTAGCCAATAGGATCCAACAGTACATTAAAAGGACTATTCACCATGACCAAGTGGGATTTATTCCTGGGCTGGAGAGGTGGTTCAATATCAGCAAATCAATCAATGTAATATACCACATTAATAAAGGAAAGTATAAAAACCATATGATCCTATTAATAGATGCAGAAAGAACATCTGACAAAATACAACATCCTTTATTGATAAAAACCCTCGAGAAAGTAGGGATAGAAGTAACATATACCTCAACATCATAAAGGCCTTATGTGAAAGATACACAGATAAAATCATCCTCAATGGGGAAAAACTGAGAGCTTTTCCCCTAAGGTGAGGAACAAGACAGGGATGGCCACTCTCACCCCTGTTGTTCAATATAGTACTGGGAGTCCTAGCCTCAGCAATCAGACAACAAAAAGAAATAAAAGGCTTCTGAATTGGCAAGGAAGAAGTCAAACGTTCACTCTTTTCAGATGACATGATAATCTGTAGAAAACCTGAAAGACTCCACCAAAAAAATACTAGACCTGATAGAGGAATTCAGCAGTCACAGAACATAAAATCAATGCAAAGAAGTCTGTTGCATTTCTATACACCAATAATGAAGCAGCAGAAAGAGAAATCAAGGAATTGATCCCATTTACAATTGCATCCAAAACCATAAGATACCTAGCAATAAATCTAACCAAAGAGGTAAAAGATCTGTACTCTGAAATCTATAGAACAGAAATTGAGGAAGACACAATGAAATGGAAAAAACATGCCAGGCTCATGGATTGGAAGAACAAATGTTGTTAAAATGTCTATACTACCCGAAGCAATTTACACATTCAATGCAATCCCTATCAAAATAATATCAGCATTTTTCACAGAGCTAGAACAAACAATTCTAAAATTTGTATGGAACCAAAAAAGACCCCAAATAGCCGAAGTAATATAGAAAAAGCAAAGTGGGAGGCATCACAATTCCAGACTTCAAGCTGTATTACAAAAATGTAATCATCAAGACAGTATGATACTGGCACAAAAACGGACACATAGATCAATTGAACAGAATAGAGAACCCAGAAATGGACCCACAACTATATGGTTAACTAAACTTTGACAAAGCAGGAAAGAATATCCAATGGAAAAGTCTTTTCAATAAATGTTGGAGAAAATTGGACAGCCACATGCAGAAGAATGAAATTGGAATGCTTTCTTACACCATAAACAAATAAATTCAAAATGGATGATAGACCTAAATGTGAGACAGGAATCCATCAAAATCCTAGAGGAGAACACAGGCAGCAACCTCTGTGACCTTGTCCACAGGAACTTCTTGATAGACACATCTCCAGTGGCAAGAGAAACAAAAACAAAAATTAACTATTGGAACTTCATCAAGATATAAAGCTTCTGCACAGCAAAGGAAACAATCAACAAAACTAAAAGGCACCCATAGAATGGAGGAAGATATTTGCAAATGACATTGGATAAAGGGCTAGTATCCAAAATCTATAAAGAACTTATCAAACTCAACACCCAAAATACAAAAAAAAAATCCAGTTAAGAAATGGGCAGAAGACATGAACATTTTTCCAAAGAAGACGTACAAATGGCCAGTAGACACATGAAAAATGCGCCACATCACTCAGCATCAGGGAAATACAAATCAAAACCACAATGAGATACCACCTCACACTGGTCAGAATGGCTAAAACGAACAACTCAGGAAAAAAGAGATGTAGGTAAGGATGTGGAGAAAGGGGAACCCTCTTACACTGTTGGTGGGAATGCAAACTGGTACAGCTACTCTGGAAAACAGTATGGAGGTTCCTCAAAATTTTAAAAATAGAACTAGTCTAAGACCCAGCAATTACACTACTAAGTATTTATCCAAAGGATGCTAAAAATAGTGATTTGAAGGGGGCACATATACCCCAATGTTTATAGCAGCACTATCCACAATAGCCAAAACATGGAAAGATCCCAGACATCCATCAACAGATGAATGGATGAAGATGTAGTGTGTGTGTGTGTGTGTGTGTGTGTGTGTGTATAATGGAATATTACTCATCCATCAAAAAGAATGAAATCTTGTCATTTGCAATGATGTGGATGGAACTAGAATGTATTACGCTAAGTGAAATAAAGATAAATACCATATAATTTCACTCATCTGTGGAATTTAAGAAACAAAACAGATGAACATAGGGGAAGGGAAAGAAAAATAAAATAAGATAAAGACAGTAAGGCTAACCATATGAGACTCTTAACTGTAGGGAATAAACTGAGGGTTGCTGGAGGGGAGGTGGGCGAGGGGATGGGCATTAAGGAGGGCACTTGATGTAATGAGCACTGGGTGTTCTATGCAAGTAATGAATCACTAAATTCTACCCCTGAAACTAATACTACACTATATGTGAACTAACTTGAATTTAAATAAAATCTTGAAAGAAAAAAAAGAAATTAATAATAATAGTGGTTGTCTTAAAATGCTTAGATTTGAGAGTAGTTTTTTATTTAGGGATATCTGACACATTACATTTTCTTCTGAATTAAGCTTACCTCCAATCACAGAGAAGCTAGAAAACTCCTTAGTAATTAGATGGAGTTCCCTTACTCATGAAATATCGAGAGACATTAATCACAAGAAAGGAAAAAAAAAATAGAATTCTTATAGCCATTCTTATGGGTAGGCAATCCTAAAGAGATAGTCACAGGTAAGTCAGGGCATATGTAAGTATTAGCTGTTAATAGACTAACTCCACCCATTAAAGAAATATAACTTTAATGGATGTTATACTCTTACAAAATTTCTAAGCAGAAAAACCATCTTATATTGGGAAATGTCAGAAAGCCTGGGGAGAAAGTTGTAGCTTTGCCAGGAGTGACTTTCCCAGGACTACAAAAATAGAAGTTAAATTTCTACTTGATGAATTAGCATCAATGTGGAAGAAGGGGAGAATATACATCAACACCACACTCAATTTATTGAGCACTTTCTGTGTGTAAAACACTATGCCATGCTAGGAGTTGAGCAGGCAGTCTGGCATTTGATCATCATTTCACACACAAATTGGGCTTTACAATGACTTAAAGTGGAAATTATGATCCCTATTTACATAGGAGAAGAAATGAAATCTCAGCAGGTTTTAAATAGTTGATCCATGAACACTAAAGTAGTAAAAGTAAGAACTAGATTTGAATCACACACTCTGTAGAAGTCCAACCTTCTGCCTTATACTGTACTGGATAAATATAATTCAAGGGCCAATGTACTCAAGGGATTTATCATGTCATGTGTGTGTGCATGCGTGTGTATGTCTATGCAAGATGCTGAGGGAGACGAGATGTAGGAGATGTTTCTATTGGTTCGAAAGAGAAAGTTTTTTGGAGAAAGTAAAACATGGGCTGAGATCTATAAGCTTGAGCTAGAGATTACATACTTGTACTTTATAGCGTCCATCACCAAGTCCCTATTGTGTAATGACCACAAAGTTATCTGATACATACTGCCCTTTCATTACAGTTTTGAACCTCCTCATTAACTTATAACACATGGGTTTTCACCCTCAAGTGACTCCCTTTTTCTTCAAGCTCTTTTATCAAAACTTCCACCACTCCCTTTTCTACAATTGTCTGAATAAATAACCTGCCAGTTTTTAAACCAAACTTATGCATTGTCTCATTTTTCTTTTGTTCAAAGGAAGCATTCAGACTGCTGATGAAGAGAGTTTGCCGAAAGGCCAGTGACCTGCATTTTTTTTTATCAGAACAGCAATCATGATTTGAAAAAGGCACAAAAAAGTGAATGATTTTTTGCTGTTTATCAGGATAGAGGTGCTGCTTCTTGGGCCTTATTTCAAGTTCTTATGTCTAAACTGAACATTCAAAACAGAGTCAATAAAGCAATAAAAATAAAGCTAAAGAAATGAGCAATTTCCTTTGATAGATATCATCAGGGTCACATATAACACTGGGACAAACTAAATTATTCTAACTAGAAATGCAACCTAGACAGATTGCACAAAATTCAATCAATATATTCTTAGCTTAACATCCTTCAAAGATCTAAAAGGTTCATGCTCTAACACTGAATCACTGTAATTTCCTGATATTATCAGCTGGTAATGAAAGAAAGGAATTAGAAAAAAAAAATACATATGTCTAAAACTCTTCTCTGGCATCTTTCTAAAGAAAAGTATCTTAGTATTTGTAAATGTTACATAGTTACAATTATTTTAACATAATCAATGTCCTATATGACACCCAGGTTTTTAACCAATCCTCTTAATAGGATTACCAATTATTCCTTTAATTTGAATTCTGTGTTTAAAACTTAAAAATTGGGCGCCTGGGTGGCTCAGTTGGTTAAGCAACTGCCTTCGGCTTGGGTCATGATCCTGGAGTCCCGGGATCGAGTCCCATATCGGGCTCCTTGCTCAGCAGGGGGTCTGCTTCTCCCTCTGACCCTCCCCCCTCTCATGTGCTCTCTCTCTCTCATTCTCTCTCTCAAATAAATAAATAAAATCTTTAAAAAAAAATGAAACTTAAAAATTAGAATCCAAAAAACTGCTACTATCCACTCAAATCAAATCCTATTTAGGAACTGGGTAGATTTTGTTCTTGACCTAAAATCTTGTTTTAAGTCAACAGAAATTTAATAGCAAATATGAGACAAAGGGCAGAGCAACTATTCTCATATAGGACTTACGTTTCCAAAGCAGTGTAATATATTATTTCATAATATTCTTTTATTTGTACCTTTATGTAAATATTTTAATTGATTTAAACAACCCTTTATATACTGGAACTGGGGCACAAAGGCCTCAGAGAGCCTCCTAGCACTTTGTTGCCATCAGAAACAACTGAGTCAATCTGATACTTTTGTTATACAAAAGAAATAAATATTACCAATACACACACATTAGTATTTATTAACTCATTGATGTCTATGCCTGTTTCCTACCAAAAAGAAGCATAAATCTGTACCTCAGCCAATTGGACACTGTGCAAATGTCAGTATTGATGATATGCTTGCCCAGATGAAAGCCAAGTCATTTGAAAAATAATTTGTTAAGGAAAGTTATGCCAATTATAGATTATTCAAGGTGTTGTGGAATAGGGAGAATACGAATTGTCAGACTAACCCACTACTTCATGGATTTGGTAAAAATTTGCACTTTCAAGCAAATGTTTGAAAAGGTTCATTTTTAAAGCTCTGAATTATCTTTTTTTAATAAATTCTATTTCCCTTATAATTTTAAGCATCCAATAGTACCACATTTACTTAAGAAAATATAGTTAAGGAAAACTATCTGGGGAAAAAAGCATTATTTGCTTATAAGCAGCTGTAAAATGTTTACCTGGAGGAAAAAAAAAACATAAAAGTTATTGGCCAATTTTTTTTTTGTTTTTTATTTTTTGGCTTTTTAAATTTTTTTTATTTTTTTGCATTTCAAATGCAATTTTACTTTTTTTTTTTAACATAATGTATAATTTGTTTCAGGGGTACAGGTGATTCATCAGTCTTACAAAATTCACAGCACTCACCATAGCACATACCCTCCCCCAAGTCCATTACCCTGCCACTGCATCCATCCCAGTACCCTCCACTCCAGCAATCCTCAGTTTGTTTCCTGAGATTAAGAATCTCTTATGGTTTGTCTCCCCCTCCAGTTTTGTCTTGTTTCATTTTTCCTTCTGTTCCCCTATGATCCTCTGTCTTGTTTCTCAAATTCCTCCTATAAGTGAGATCATATAATTGTCTTTCTCTGATTGACTTACTTCACTTAACATAATACCCTCTAGTTCCATCCACATCACTGCAAATGGCAAGATTTCATTTTTGATGGCTGCATAATATTCCATTGTACATATTTACACCACACCTTCTTTACCCATTCATCTTTTGTTCCCTGAAAGCTTTCTGTACAGCTTTGGTGGATGAGATAGAAAATGGCGACCTCCCAAGCTCTGGCCCTAGAGGAGCTGAGAACTCGGGGTGCCACTCCTCAGTGAGCCCTCAGAGAAAAGCAGTCAATCACTCCCATCTCCCTGGTCTCTGGCCTCACTCCGCTCTCACCCAGCCTGTGACCGAGCATTTCTATCTCTGTCACCCAACCCCGTTTGGAATCTCCAAACCCAGCAGATCCCTGCGGTGCGCTCCCGCGCCACTCCTCCCGGGAGAGGAAGGGGAGTCTCCACAGATCTGCCACTTGTTGGGTCCCTACTCGAAGAGCAGTGGCCCAACTGTGCTGAGGATCACAGTTTATTGCAACCCTGAGCTGAGAGCCCACTCCTCGGCTCTGTCTCTGCAGCCGGCTTCCTGGCTCCAATACCTGGGAGCTCTGCCACATTCAGGCACCCCCAGTCTGCCTGTGACCCTGAGGGTCCTGAGACCACACTGTCCCAGTGAGGGTTCCACCCCCCACTTAGCCACTGGAGCAATGTCCCTCAGCGGAGCAGACTTCTAAAAGTTCCGATTTTGTGCTCCGCGGCTCTATCACTTGCCAGAAGCGGCTGACGGAGGCCCCCTCCCCCGCCATCTATCTTCCTGAATATCGCCTCGGATTCACTTCTCTGCACGTCCTCTCTTCCAGAAAGTGGTCGCTTTTCTGTTCAGAGGGTTGCTGCTATTCTTTTTTTCACTCTCCTGTTGAGTTTATAGGTGTTCTGAAGGGTTTGATAATTATCCAGCTGAATTCCTGGGACCAGATGAAATTTAGGTCTCCTACTCCGCTGCCATCTTGCTCCACCTCCTATTGGCCAATTTATACTATGCCAGATAAGTAACAAGAAAAATTTTACTTTAAGAGAGTCTAATTGAGTTTTGTGTGATATATGTTTTATAGCATAATAAATCTCTCTTTAATAAATGCTATCTTCTCTAGTTTGAATCCCTATAGCCAATTTGCAAACCCACATATTTACAATATTATATGACTTTCAAGCAACTAATGTGAAAAATCATGACATGTTTAAGAGGGAAAAGAATATATATTGTAACCTTTGCATTGGTTTTTCCTTTTTATCTTCAAAAGTTTTTTTTTTTTTTAAGATTTTATTTACTTATTCATGAGAGACAGAGAGGCAGAGGGAGAAGCAGGCTTCCTGAAGAGCAGGGAGCCCAATACAGGACTCAATCCCAGGACCCTGGGACCATGACCTGAACCAAAGGCAGATGCTTAACTGACTGAGCCACTCAGGCATGCTACCCTCATAAGTATTTAAATCAAACTTATCTTCAAAAGCAAATTGAAGTGGAGATTCGTGTAAGCAGTTAACCAGATAATCCTTTGCCAGGGCAAAACTTCATTGTTTATAAGAAAATAATAAGAAAATTGGTTGCGGGGGGCTCTCAATGTTGACAAATTTGATATCAGATACACTCTCACCTTATGGACATTTGCACTGGAATTCCCCTATGCCTGGAGCAATCTTTCCCCTTTCTATCTACCTGGCTAACTCCCTTTCAATGTTACTTTCTCTATGTGCCCTAACCTGAGCCCCTCCAAATATTGTCAACATTAACATTTGACCTCCCATACCTTGCTATACTTTTCTTTTCCCCCCTCAAATACGTATCCCTTTCTAAAAATACTTTAAAAAAAGGACTGTTTCTACTTCCTAGAATGCAAGTTACATCATCAAATTTGCATTTTTAAATATCACCCTGGCTGCTATTCCTGCCTGGTGTTCTCTAATCAAATGACATTCGAACTCTACAATGCTGAGGTTGGAAATTGACATCCCCGTTGTTCCTAAGTTTTTGTTTATTAAGCAACCCTTGATTTTCTTTCCAATTATCTTGCACACACATCCAATCCAATAAAGCTGGATGATTCACTTGAATTGTTATTTGACAGAATAATCTATTCAGATAATGACTTTGTTGTTATTGTTTTATTTGTTTTTGTTTTGTTTGGCTATGAACATTCCACAGCTATCTGAAAGTATTTTCTCACCCCATCTATCCCTATACCCAACTACCAAACTAGGAGACCATGAAAGGCAATCTAAATTTGAAGCCCTTAAAATCTAGGGTTAAGCAGCATGAAAGTGCTAATCTCAATAGGAAATGAGCTGAGAAGGATACAGAACTGGAGACAAAAGGATGGGGTAACAAAAGGGATGTTTGAGGCTATCAAAGGCAAATTTTGCCATCTTGGCACAAAATAAAAGCTTTTTTATTCTAAATTTATTGACTCATAAGCTTGGAATTGCCACTTCCTACCTTTCTGTTTTTTGGCAAATTATAGGCCCTTTCTGAGTCCTTACTTCCTGGGAATGAAATAGGGATAGTATTTCCCACTTCATAGAGTCATTTTCATAGCATGAAATGGGATTACAATGTGCAAAACATCTAGTGATTGCTGGCATTTGGTAGGCACTAATAAGTGGCAATTCTTATTATTATTAGCTTTATTACCAATTTTCTCAGGAGTGGTTGGAGCAAGTAATGTTGTGACTCAGTACTCTTCAATCATTTCTCTATTAGTCATTGTTATTACATAACAAGCAACTACAAAATCTCCTTGGCATACAACCATCTGCATTTATTTCTTGCTCACAAATGCAGGCTGCATAGTGTTTCTGCTACATACTTTGGTAGCTAGGATGGTTATGATTTATAATCCGGTTGGTTACCATAGCTCTGCTCCAGGGATTTCTTGTCCTACCCCCAGACCTGGGGGCCAGCTGGGCATGTTCTTCTCATGGCAATGTAGGAAAGAGAAAAGAGAGCATGCCCAGCCATGCAAATGTATTTCAAATATCTATTTGCAGTATGACTACTAACATACCATTGGCTAAAGCAAGCAACATAGGCTAAAAACACGAGACAGGGCTCTGCCTTTTGAGGGAAGGACTGAAAAGTTATATGGCAAAGCATATCAATGGGGATGGAGAGGTGGAGGAATTTGGGCCAATAACTTAACCTTCACCAATATCCTAGGCTCAAAAGAAGACAGATGGTGATAAAAGGTCAATCCCTGCTCCTTACACCCACAATTTAGAAGCAAACTGGAATCCAATATTTGGATAAAATCAAGTGAGCAATATACATGATTTTTTTTTAAATTAGAATTATCAAAACAGTTCACTATATAGAAGCAAGATTTGGTGCAATGAGAAAAACCCATGGGAATACTTCTGTGGTTAGGATTATTTTTGTGGGATATTAAAGAAAACATAAACCAGTAAGGTATTTTATTTTATTACTTATCGAGTTCTTTGTGCAATAGAGATTTATTGAAACCTACTATGTGCCAGGCAGCATGTTGTATCAATAACCAATTATGTGTTAGCAGGAGGTTGCAATGAAAAATGAAGATTTCATTGAAGTAGGGAAATTAAGATATGCAGAGATAAGAATAATACAAAGTGGAAACTGAAAAATCACATCAGAAAGGTACTAGGGGATGGAGCAATTACTTCCAACAGAGAACATACATACATATTAAAGAAACAAGTTATAATATGAATGTTGATAGAAAATCAATAAAACCTGAAAAAGACTCCAATGGAAATTTATTTGATTTTGTGTCAAAATCTGATGTTGCAACATAATTTCTTGATACATGTTTCTAAGGAATCAGTTCAGATTAGGACTTCAAGCTTTGTAAATAAAAACCGAATCTGGCCTGTGAGAGATGAATTCCTTTTAATGCAATGCTGGAAAGGAAAAAGAATCAGACCAGGACTCAAATGGCTGCCAATGAGAGAAGATTTGCATAAGTCATCTGATTCAGTATAGCTATTATCTCTAAGTCATTATTTCCTTCCTGCCAGTAATAATTTTATTTGGCTGAATAATCACACACAAGCCCATGTTTTAGATGAATATTTTTCATTTTGCCTAATGAGGAACTGGAGAGGAAATACATTTTTGTCCAATGAAAAGCACTTAGAAAAACATTATAATTTTGTTTTTATAAAGTTAATCTCAGTAAAATAGACAGAAAATTGTGTATTTGATTTAGTGTTATTTCACCATTAGAAATTAACCAAACCATGACAGATTAGGCTTCAGGTGAAGAACTGTTTGCCATTTTCTATGAACTTGTTAAGTTTTTGTTATTCTGATGTACAGACGCATGCATGGTAAATTTTTAGCTAGAAGGTAAAATACTGAAGCTGTGAAAACCTTTTTTTCTTAGTTCTGTCCAAAAAAATTTTTGCCTTAAAAAAATGAATAAAACTCCCTGAGTTTAATTTAAGCAGGTACAATGATAACTAATGATACTTTCTATAAAGAGAAGAATGGTTCTTAACTTTCTAAACACAATAGTATAGTTAAATGATATGAACCTCTTGAAAAAAAAGTATGAAAATAATTACATTGCAGATTTAAATATAATTCTGATACTCCTGAGTATGTTCCTTCAAATTTAAACATTTCAATTTCCTTGGTTTATAACATTTATGCATTCAAAAACAGATTTATATAAATCAAATTTCATTTTCCCAGTGACCTATATAATCATTTTAGAGTTATTTTAGCTTCATTAGAAATTACATATCATTAGCAGGTGTTCTGAACATTTTCGTTGAAATTATTTCTACCCTGTAATTCTGCTATTCATTGACAATGTTTAGTTAAGCTGTTCTATGCAAAAATGTAAACTGAAATCATGAACACTTTTTTTTTTAAAGATTTTATTTATTTATTTGACAGAGAGAGGCAGTGAGAGAGGGAACACAAGCAGGGGGAGTGGGAAAGGGAGAAGCAGGCTTCCCGCGGAGCAGGGACCCCGATGCGGGGCTCGATCCCAGGACCCTGAGATCATGACCTGAGCTGAAGGCAGACGCTTAACGACTGAGCCACCCAGGCGCCCCGAAATCATGACCACTTTTAAATATGCAAGTATTTTCTTGGCAATTCAGAACTAATCGACATTATCTACTAGCCTAAAACATTGGGATAAATCATTACCTTCTGTAGTCACTAATCACTATGTAGTCACATTAGTAATGTCTTTTATTCTTATTTTAAAATGTTCTTTTTTTTTTTTCAGAGAGGCTTGAAATTTTATTATATCAAATGTGATACATATAAAACAATATATGTAGTATATGTTTAAGTTACAAAACATACTAAAATGCATCCCTGTGAACCCACTGCCATATTTTTGTGAACTAGAGTATCACCAGTCCTGTACAGCTACCTGTAAGCTCTTACCTAATTCTGCCTCATTCCCAGAGACAAGTTAAAATGTTATTTTCACTGTCAATACTTGTATTGGTCCTGGTTCTCAGTTGCAACCAATAGAAGGTGGCTGTGCCTGAAATAAGCTGAATAGTAATTTATTAAAAAGTCTTGCGGTAGCTCACAGAAATATTAGGAAGGCTAGAGAACTATGTTTAAGGTTGAGTGGCCATAAGCAAACCTCCAGATCACACTTCAATTCATATTTGAAGAGAACAAGACAAAACAAAACTGCTGTTCCCTCTGAGAGAGAGAGAAAGAGAGATGAAAAAGAATACGGAGGAGGAGGAGGAGGAAGATAGGAGGAGGAGGAGGAGGAGGAGAAGGAGAAGAAGAAGAGAGGAAAAAGAAGGAGGGGGGCAAGGAGGAACAGGAGGAGAAGGAGAGATATTTTCTCATTACTTTCTTCTTGGTCACCACCTTCCTTGTCAAAACTATGTCTGTGACCTAGCTACAAGGCAGGCTGAGAAAGGAGGTACAAAGCATTCCCAACTCTTACTGTCTTACTGAACTTTTCTTCCCACCAAGCTTCAAAAGTTCTAGAATTTCTCATACATAGAAGAGAATTCAAATCCTGGGAGGTGAAAATGAACACCACCTGCATCCTGCAGCTCTCTATATACTATTATTTCATAAACCATGGAATACTGTTACATGAGTTTATAACAATGTAATAATGTAATAAAATAAATAGGAACAAATAAATAGAACAGGTAGGGAAATGCTTTAAGATTTGTAATGCACATGAGCATAAAAATACCCTAAAATTTTCACAATGAAAAAAATTTGAAATGAAATTAAACCCAGAACTTTCTAAACTTACTTGACTTTAGAATGATTATTTTTTATGACACTGTTTTTTAGACACTGTTACATGTATATCTAACATCTATTTCCATCCCCATTATCCTTCTTCCTAATCTTAATTTTGTCCAGTTGTCCACCATTTTCCTCTTGACCTTGTCCAGGAAAGGCCAACTTCATTCCAGGCCTGGGAATATGTCCTGCTTGGCAGATAATCATGAACATGTGATACATTTCCATCTAAAGAGATGTCAGTGGAAGTTGGCTAGGGTTTCTGGGAAATTTTCTTTAATCTTACAAATAATTATAAATAAAACTAGACTTTTTATTCCCATAGACTCTGTCACATTAGATGCAATTCATTTGATTAGTGTAGCCATCTTGTAACCACAAAAGGGGGTCAGCCTGAAGACAATGTTTATGCAAAAAGGAAGGCAGACATGAGAACACCAAAGTACTGCCATCATCTGTATGACACCTAGAATCACTTCTCATTATGTGAAATGATACAGTTTATTTTTTTAAGCTTTTGAAAAACATCTCAAATGAAATATGTTGACCATCTTGAACACATTCCTTTGGGATATCCTTTGGAAGCTATGAATACATAAACTTTTGAGTTCTAAGCCTTGTTCTGGACACTACTTACCTTGTATTTTTTCTGCTATTATCAAAAACATATTCCCCTTCCTGCATCATACTCGACAGCCTGCATTTTATTTGAATGTATAGTTATAGCTGATTAATCAGGCAAATAAAACCATTTTTGAAATCTATCATGTTTAAGTTTCTTGCACAAACGTGGATAAGACATCAAATATTGTACACCATTCCTTCACCTAAGAAACAGAGTCCTAGCATTAAACTTAGCATGGAAGAGATAATATTGTTTAAGTCATGAAGCAGTGTGGGATTATGCTGTTTGAGCATTCTTTGGGGGAGGGAAGACTGAAGTTACAAACTCATGACTTACATGTGGAAGGAGAAATTCACATACATTATCCAACACTTTACTTGCATGTTGTAGATGCTCTCTCAGAATGGGTTGCCTTTCCTTAACTCTAATGTTATATATAGTCAACTCTTACACCAGCCCAATAATGGTTTGAGAACTAATTGTAATTTACAAGAAAAAAGAAAGAAAGAAAAAAGAAAAAGAAAAGTTGGTGTATTTATAAAAACAAGTATTTAAAGGATTAAGAATCAAAAGTATCAATTGTTTGCCACAACATAGTAATCACCAGATACAGTGTGTACTGTAACACGAGAGCATCAGTCTGGCTCATGATTCCTACACACAGCCTGCCAGAAAAAAATGTCTTTGCCTCTGCCAGCAACTTCTCCTGTGGATGCCATAGCCTGAAGCTTAGTATGGGTGAGGGAACTCTGCATAGCTTGAAATCCAACACAGTAGTTAGGGCTGTGAGGGTGGAGAAACGAGTCAAGGAGGAAAGTGCAGGGCGAGGGAACAAGCAGGTATCAGAGACTGACTGCCTCCATCTCCAACACACCATCTGCAACCCAAACTTTCTTCTAACATTCATGAAAGATAGAAGGGAAGGAAGGAGACAAGAGAGGGAGGGAGAGAGAGAGAGAGAACTCAGCCATTTTCAACTAATAGGTTACTATTGTATTGATTGTTCTCAAAATTCTGGATTTCTTTCTTTTTTTTTTCCTTTTTTCAAATGTTTCTGATTTTTGGATGCAAATAATTCAATCTTATATCCATTCAGTATTATTTTTAAAGATAGTCTATGAATCTATCTGTACTTTCCTTCACTCCCCCTTACTCCAGGTGAGGGTCAACTGTGCTCCGAATAGAACTTCTATTAATTCATATTTCCTTATTATTCCCCCCAAGTTTTCACCACAGAACTTAATCCTAGTTCCGTAGTCATTGTAGAGACATACAATATTATGTAAGTGTATATAGGTATTATTCATGATTTGTCATTCAACCAATTTATATTGAGATTTTAATCTGTGAGATGTTGAAACTTGAGCGACATTTTCTGTATGTTGTTCTCTGTCATTTCATCCTTTCATTCCTTCACCCATCCACCCCCTCACTGAAGGAATATTTTTTTAAAGAGAATTAAGAATGCTTTCTTCTGTTTCAAGTTTGGAAGTTTCTATGAGAAACTCGAGTGAATATATTTGACAAGGTATGGATCTCCTCATTCTAAACTAATGCTCAGAACCCCTGTCACATCCCTCAGAATTCCAGATATTATGCATACAAGTCATTTGAGAAGTTAATGGGCTGGGATGCTGCCAACCTGAATAGGCACTCAGGATTTAATTTATCTTGGAGATAGAGCCTTTATTGAATCCATAGGAGATGTAGTAGGCTGAGAATGGTGCTAGCAGTGCTCAGCACTCACCTCCTGCTCAAGCTCTCTTCTGAGTCCAACAACCAAATGATGAAGGACTCAGGCTGCTTTCCAAGATGGTTCCTAGTGATCTCCAACTCTAGGTATTAATGCCTTTGCTTGGGTGTGAGGTGGACTTAGTGCTTTGCTGCTGATGAATAGAACGCAGCAAAAGTGACAAGATGTTTATCATCACTCTACTGTGTATTAGATCTCTATGACTTATCTACCAAGTATATTGCAATATAAATGTATCAAATCAATATGACCTTGTACCCCTTAAACTTATACAATATTCAACTATATCTCAATTTTTAAAAAGGGGGACAAGATGTTAGTTCTTAGATTAGATTACAAAAGACTGACTTCTGATTTGCTTACCCTCTTGAGGTCTCCCATTGGCTCGCTTTTATGGAACCCAGCTACCATGCTGTGAGCTGCCCCACAGAGGGGCCCACGTGGTAAGAAACTTAGAGCCAAGAATATGCTGGGAATTAAATCTGCCAACAAGCACATGAGTGAACCTACAGATGGATTCACCTCAGCTAAGCTTAAAAAACACTGCAGCCCTGCTTGACATCTTGATTGCAACCTTGTAAGAGACCATGTGCCAGAAGACCCAGTTAAGCTGTACCTGGATTCCTGACCCATAGAGATTGGGAAATGGTATACATGTGTTGTTTTAAGCCATGAAATTTGGGGATAATTGCTATGCAAAAACATACAACTGACACATATAAACTAATAACTAAAATTCATTCTCAAAAAAGAATATATCTTATATACTATATTATGTAGTATATATTAATTACATAAATAATTACATAGACATGTATAATATAAACTTGTGTACACTTAGCTGACCATTTATTTATTTATTTATTGTTGGTGTATCTTTCCTGTTTAGACTGAGGGAATGAGGGATCTTTGGAGCCATGATACAGAGTGCCTGGCACATAGTAGGTACTCAAAATATTTTAAAAGATAGGTTCTCTTTTCTTCTGAACCTTGGAACCTCATTAAATATATAAAATATATCCTCAAAGATTTGGCTGAATTTACAACTAACTGGTCTGGAGTGCTGTCAGCTTCGAGAGTGTTGGAGGAGGTGATGGAGGGGATGTGACTGATGGTTGACCCACCAGCTGGACCTGGACAGTTAGAAGCTCTGCATCCCCTCCTCTGTCCTTGGACTATATGCTCTGCCTACTGTCCCCACAGTGGGAGCTGTTCCAAGGACATAGCTTTGAGAGAGTAAGGCACTGTTGAGGTCACAGTTCCTTGAGGAACTGCACACAGCACACTGAAGGCAAAGAAAGAAAACAAAGTGGCATTTTGGCCTCTGAAGCCCAACTGGAGGCTGTAGCTATAGTTAGAAGGTTGGAAGAAGGGCCGAGGTTAGAGAAGGATGTATAGGTTTCCACTACTCTGCTGGCTTCAAGGCTGGCAGATAAGGTGGAGGAGCAGGACGGTAAATTGGAAACTTTAGCATGCCGTTTTACAAAGCTAGGAGCACCCAAGCTGCAGTGGATTCAAGTCCCAGCACTGTGACAAAACCTGATGGGGACACTAAGAGGTGGACTCCCTGGGAAAGTGAGGAGAGTAAAGGGGAGGATGTTGTGATGATTGACAGTGAAATGGACAAAGGGCCCCATGCTGTGCCCTGTGACCCCTACCACAAAGAAAAGGAGAACCACAGCAATGACAACATTAGCCAACAGGGCAGCCCCCAGGTCAGGAAACCATCATGATGAGAGAATATTCTCTCATGAGCTTATTGATACAGCTGCCAAGTTCCGCAAAAGGCCAGGGAAAGCATCCAGGCATGGTTAGTGCAGCTATGAGATACAGGGCTGATGGCATTTCTCTGACCTGGCATGAGGCAGAGAAAATGAGCAACATCCACACACCCTGCCCTCTGGCAGCACCTGCATGGTGCTCGGGGCACTCAAGGTACTCACTCCCTTAGAGATTAGATTATTCCATCCCGCAAGAAGGCTTGGCTCAATAAGGAGGACCTCTCTGGGCATGTGGAGCCCTGGAAATCTATAGCAGAGGTTCAACAAATTCTTAGGGAGTCAGGAATGACACAGGCAATCTACGCCCCTTTCACTGAAAGCCTCATTCACTGCAGGAATTAAAGTGAAAATTCCCCAGGCAACCCCTGGCACCTGGTATGGAATGGTGATATCCATATTGAGTCTAGCTGTAGAACAAGATTTTTGGGATCCTGGACAGTTCATTGCTGATCTGTGGGAAACTGACAAATCCTGGGAATGGGTATGGGCTGTGGGAAAGACCCAAGATAGAGAGGGAAGTTGGAAAACTAAAAAGCTACTACAATCAGCTATAGAAGGTCCAGTAAAAGTAACATGAAAGCAAATGTGGTTTGACTTCATTGCTGCAGGGGCTCCACCTGAACAGACTGATGACCCAACACTATCTTGGTTGGCCTGTGGCAAGCCTTAACACCTGAACAACAAACAGTTCAGAACTATCCCATCTGCCCCTACCAGCCCTGATGCCCCACATGCTCCAGCAGAGGCCTCAGGGATACAGTCTTATTTGGGGACGGGGGGTGGCTTCCATGCCTCGGCCATATGATGCAGGTCAAGATTGCCTCCAGGTGAGAGAGTTTTTGGAGGCAATCACTGGCCTTACACTGAGCTCGCTATTCACTGGTTCTCCAGAAATAAACCAAAGGTGACAGTTCCAGTGGTTACTGGAGCCAAATGGACTCTAATTGATGGGAACCCTCAGAAGTTTTCTGGCCCCCTCAGTATCATCCATTGGTTATGGAGGTCAAATGGTTGTATTCAGAAAGTCCTTTTGACAATGCAAATTGGGCAACCGCCCCAAATGATTTTTTTTTTTTAACTGAAGTATAGTTTCAGGTGTACATCATAGTGAGGCTTTTGTCTCTACAATACCAGAAAACGTACTGGGCACTGATACCCTACAGGATCAAACTCTGCAAACATCTATTGGGAAATTGTGCCTCCAGATTAGACTAATCAAGCCAGTGCTGACTGGAAACACCAACTGGGAACCCGTAAAAGCCTGCCACCCCTGCAAAGAGTGGTAACTGTCAATATAAATTGCCTGGGGGTGGGGCATAAATAGGTAGGAGAAACTATCCAAGATATTGTATGCCTTGCCCCTGGTGCTTTCAGCAGCCTGGTATGGCTTGTAACAAAGCCAATGGCTCATGGTGGATGACCTTGGACTATGGAGAATTGAACAAGGCAGTACCCCCCTACCCATGTAGCTCAGCCCAACATTGCCACCATCTTAGATACCTTAGTTGTGGTCCTATGAATATACCATGCTGTGGCTGGACTTAGCAAATACCTTTTTCAATGTATTTTGGCCATTGAGTCACAGGATCTATTTGCCTTCACATGGAGGGTAACAATGAACCTTTCAAATGCTTCTTCAAGGTTACCAGCACAGCCCCACCATATATCATGGGATGGTAGCCCAAGACCTGTTCTGTTCTCTTTTCCCACATCAGTAAAATGGCCAATTACATTGATGACATAATGTTAACAAATGAAGACTTGTCTCTGCTGCAGGGCTATTTGCAGGCTTTGCTAGAATGTCTGTAAAAGAGAGGATGGACAGTGAACCCACAGAATATTCCAGGCCCAGGTGCTGTTATGAGGTTCTGGGGAGTCATTTGGTTGGGTGAGATGTGCAGTATCGCAGAAGTTGTGATTGATAAGGTGCAAGCCTATCCAACTCATAAGAACATAAAAGAGGTGAAGGCTTTGTAGGGATTTTGGGATTTTGGAGCACTTTTATTCTGTACCTGGCATAGTGACTCTGTCCCTTAGACCATCTGGTAAAGAGAAGGTACACGTGGACTGGGAATCAAAGCAGCAAGCTGCCTTTGAGAAAGCAGAATAACTAGTGAAGAAGATTAAAGTCAGGATATATGGAATGACATTTGGTTCACCTACAAGAGACTGAGGCAATCCTCATTGTCTGGTATGTCCTGGCTCATAAGAGGCTGACATCTCTTGGCTATCAGAAAGCTGACGTCTTAGCTCTGGTATAAGCCAGAGCAATTGATCTTTCAGTACATACAGCAGATTGGATACATAGCAAGAGTGGCCCACTGTAGTGAGATGGTGTATTGCCAAGGATTCTGGATTGCCCTTGAAATACAGTTACAATGCAGTAACAGCATATTATGTGTCGTAAAAAAAATGCCTGAGGCAACTGCCAGAGGAGTTTGGCTCCATCCACCAAAGTTCCTAACTGGTAAAGGATTAGCTAATTGATTACATTGTTCCCCTCCCTTTGAATGAGGGTTCTAAATACGCCCTAGTTTGTGTGGACACTGCATCTGGCCTAACCCTTGCTTTTGCTAGTTGCCGAGCAAATCAGGCTGCCACCATAATGGGATTAGAGAAGGTGAATACCATGTATGGATACCCTCGTCAAATAAACAGTGATCAAGGGTCACACCTCAAAGGTCATAACTTGCAAGACTGGACAAAAGAACATGACATTAAATGGAGCTTCCATCTCCTCTACCATAAGCAGCAGCATTGGTAGAAAGAAGAACGGAATATTAAAGTATATTAAATTACCAACAAGTAAAACTACCTTAGCTGGGTGGACTAAATTACTGGCCCAGGCTTTAATACATCTGAATGATCAAGCCAGTTGCCCTAGTTCGGGGACCCCTGCCAAGGCCCCCAATGCTGTAAAGGAAAAGGAGTTGCAAAAACAGCTATTGCCCCAACTCTCACCATGGATAAACATTCTATGCTGCTGAGAACACCAAGCCCCTAGAAATTCTACTAGAATTTGCAATGAGATGTTTTGCTGGGATGGGTGAGTTACTTCACTCCCCTGAGTGGGGAAGAACTACTCCGTCACTACTGGGATCCTATTGTCTTGCTACAAGCTGAACCTGCTGAAGTGTACTATACCTGGAGTAGAACACTCACCATTGAAAGAGGGGAGAAAGTGGAGGTCCTGGTCTGGTACATCCCACACCCAGCCCAGCTCCTCACACCTGACACTGCTGCCTCCCTGGCCATCATGTATGGTATGCACAACTGGTCAATTCTAAGGCTGTAGCCACATTAACATCTAAGGTCAGGCCATAAGGTCAGGTGTAATTCCTGTAGAAGGGGAAGACTTCCCTGGATAAGTTTCTACTAAACATCTGTCTTTTCCACATTCAACTTCTGCTGATCCTGTGGTGTCTGGTCATAGGATGGGCACCTGATGGATATCCCTTTCTACAGTGAGCCCATTATTGTCCCCAACAAAGAAATCAATCCACCTCTTGGGTATTAGACAGCTGCCCCTCTCCAATTTGTCAGAATTGCTATGGTGGGTATCACCACACCAGGGAGATAATTGAAAGGCCCTAAAGCAGTACATAAAGAAAGAAAAAGCTAAGGCAGGTACTCTTGATTCATCTGCCATTACCAATATTGAGCCAGAAAATTGGTCTGTGGCACACACTATCAAAAACATCAATTTTTTTCTATCAATTAAACTACACAGGCACCTCACCTAAGTACTGACCAGAAAGGTCCTAGAAATATCACCATTAGAGCCATGGGTGGTTATGCTCACATTTGGGATGGATTTATGTGGCTTACCCTAGGTTAGGGACATTTGAATACCTAGACATCCCTATGTTGGGAACAGAAAAATCACTCCAAACAACTAACTCAATTGTACCAGGAGTGTGGGATGGCTATCACTGGAACAGTGTAGTTATTCTATCATATTAAAGTATAGTGACTGGTTTGGCTCTAACTAGTCATGCTACCCAGGTATTTATTGGTGGTCCCAAATGGGACTCAATGGTTATGTTGCCCAAATCTTTAGCCATGGCTTCCACCTGGGTGGTTCGGCCACTGCCTCTGGGTTTTCCCTGGGCACAGGGAGGAATCCACTCCATGGTTACAACAACTTCCAGCTTCCTTCTCCCTTGAGGGGAACACATGGACACATTCTGCTTTCCATTATCTGATCATTCGTCCACCATATTTGTTCCTTCCATTGGCCTGAAGGATGTTATAGCACACAAAGAAACTCTTACTAAATTCACCCAGCAAGCCTTAAATGATAACCAGCAAAGCCTGTTCTTACTGAACATTGAAATGTCTCTAATGAAAAAATCTGTCCTCCAAAATAGGATGGCCTTAGACATTATCATACCTTGCAAGGGGGGCACTCGTGTAATTATCCAAGTGGAATATTGTGTGTTCATACCTGATGAGTTTGCCCTAGTCATTTTGCCTGAGGGATTACCTTAGAGTCAAACTGCTTCAGTTAAATGAGATAATGAATAAATAGGGCTTGCCTGGTTCCTGTTGTGTACTCAATAAATGTTAGCTGGTATTATTGGGGTGTTAAGACAAAAACCTGAACTTCTTGACTCTCAGTGTAGTGGTTTTTCCACAACATAAGGCCCACTTCCACTCATTCCTTTTTGGTTTTCATTTTTCCAGCTGTTCATTGTTCCACTACCAATGGCAGTAACAAAACTAAAACATGGAAATATGGTCAAGGACTGATGATGCAGTGAAGAGCTTCTCTTTCTAGAGGCCCCTGGAGACATTCTTCAGTAAAATACAGTCTGAAAACATCCAATCCTTCAATTCCTTATTAAATCAAAAGTAAATATGTTAGCCATATTTGATAGTCTCGTTCATTCTTATCATCCAATTATGCATGTTTGCATTACTGGAAAAAATGTTGTATTTCTGAGACATAAATAAGATTTGGGAGATTATAAATGAAAAGAACTTACTAAGTAAAAAGACTTGAATCAAAGAAAAGCAGAGAGTCTATTTACTGCATTCATTGGTGGATGTATTATAATCACAGCTATCAGGAAGACTATAATAATTTAAAACACCTACATTTAAAATTTAAAAAATAAAAAATGCAGATGTTACCCATGGCTGGGAACAATTATTGTACTTTAACCCATCACAAATCCTGTCTGGATGGAAATACAAATCAGTTCATAAAATTAATACAGGTTGTGCATCAAATATCATTTTGAAGTAATGATGGTAAAAATTCCATTGGAACACTACTCACATTTAAAACACATCACATCTTTGCTTACTTACAATATCCAAACTGTCTGCTTCTCTCCCCTCTCTACTACCCAAGAGAAAAACTGCCTATATCCTGTATCAAAGGCTGAATATGTCATCATTGGGATTAAAGGTAGGATTGAGATTCAGTTAAGAACATCAAACTTTTTATTATGTGTGGGATTTTCTGCATAAGCTTTATCTGATATTAATACAAAAGAAAAGACCCAACAATTACTTGCTAAAGACTAAAGACAATATGTCAATCATTATTCTAAACTCTTCAGAGGTATTATCTCATTTATTTCTTACAGAAATCCTGTGTGGCAGACCTCTTATTTCCCATTTTGGGGATGAACAAACTGACGCACAGAGGTTAGGTCATTTGCTCTGGGGCACATGACTAATACATGGTAGAGTCAGGATTTGAACCCACGCTATCTGAACCTCAGAGCCCATGTTCTTTACCTGTCATGCTCTACTACATCTGATTCTGATTATTTTCTACACCATGAATTCTGCAGTCCAAAACTTAGAGGCAAGAATTGAAGAAGCCAGTCTGGTGAAAATCTTGGCATATTTGTTCAGTGGGAGGAAAATCCCTCTATTACCCACAACCTATAGAAATGGACATGGCAGTAAACCACTGCTCCTTCCTCACTCCAAGCCTCCCAGAGGTAGAAAGCATAGAATCAGGTTGTGGATGTCCTAGTCTTCAATATTTTAAGGCATGAATGTGGCAGAAAATGGTTATCAACAAAACATGAATTCATGGGTATAAAGCCACATACTATAACAAATGAGCAGCTTCTTTTATTATAAGATTTTTCTCCCCCTCTAGGTGTTTAAAAATATGACAAAGAAATTGGATTTTTTTCGTAAAGAGTGATGGAAGGCATTTGTCTAAGATGCCATCCCAAGGCTAACAAAGTGACATTATCTTTGCCATGGAAAGCCAGCGCTCAGAAGCAGTGGTAGAGGATGTGTGCAAAAGAGACAGGTGGGAGTGACAACATAGTTTTCCAAGTAATCAGAGTCCTCCAGCAGCATGCTTCCATTATCAGCCCCCATGAAGTTTTGGCAAAGCACAGAATAAAAATGGTAATTTCTTGAAAGTATATGATGAATTAATGTCAGCCTTTGTGAATTAAGGTACCCTGCATTGAAGCCAAAGTCTGTGCTGCATAGACTTTGGTGTAGGTTAGTAAAGAATAAAGACTTGATTATGGTTCCTGTTTTCTTGCAACCACCACTCACACATTTTTTTTTTTAAAGATTTTTTATTTATTTATTTGAGAGAGAGAGCACATGAGAGGTGGGAGGGTCAGAGGGAGAAGCAGGCTCCCTGCCGAGCAGGGAGCCTGATGCGGGACTCGATCCCGGGACTCCAGGATCATGACCCGAGCCGAAGGCAGTTGCTTAACCAACTGAGCCATCCAGGTGCCCCCACCACTCACACATTTCTTAATGCGAATTTTCTTCTCATATTATTCCTGGTAGTTGATTTGAATTTGCCATTAATAAACCTGACAGTCAGATATAATAATAACATATTGCTTGAAAGTGTTCTTTGTATTCATTTATTTATTTATTTTTGGGGGGGAGGGGGTGAGTATAAAACTGAGAAAGACCCTTCTAGATAACACTTTCTATATCTGAGGAAAGATGAGAGGTATTTTTGTAGTTGTTAGAGTAAACACTTCCAATGTCTATTATTCTTAAGTGTAATAAACACATGGAAAGCAATCTCTAGTTTTAAAACAGTTCATTAATTTAGTATTTTTTTATTCACCAAATACCTGTTGGGTACTTATTGTGTCCTATGTCCATTTTTTAGGTTATGAGGACAGTTAGAAATAATATAGAAGTTCTTTAAGCTTACATTCCAATGAGTAGAAAGAGATAATAAATGAGTATGTACTAATCAATATAAACTAATCAATAATAATGCAGTTTCAGACAGTGAAAGTGTTATTAAAAATCATCCCAATAAAACAAATCATCCCAACTTGACTTTTTATTTCTTCCCAAGAAATGTGCCTTCTAAATGTAAATTGCAAATTTTAAAAGGCTGCTTAATTTCCACATAAAGTCCAAATAAGTGGTGATATATTTTCATTGGGGGATATTTTAAATGGGGCAACTTGGCATAATTAACTATTAGCTAGTAGGTATCCTAGGATAGTTTCCTCATGATCAATGTCATGGTCTGAAAACATCCTGGAATGATTTCATTGGAATAAAGAGTGCTACAAATATCATTCAGCTCCCAAACTAGCCAATGTGAAATGTTTGGCTATGGAGAGTATGGATTGTAGCTCACACAGGCAGGGAGGTCTAAATCTAGAAGGCCTCAACAAGCATTGCATGTTTGAAAAACAGTAAGACCAAATAAACCACACCCTTACTGAAACTTTCCCTGATGACATTAGCCCATTTTAATATGATTAATTTCTGACATTTTGAGTGTCTTTACTATCTCAATGACACAATTAAGAAAAAGTTGAGGTGTATTGGCATAGCACATATAGTATTTTTTTTTATTTTTATTTTTTAGCACATATAGTATTTTATAATTTTTGTTTCTGCTGTGTGTATGTGTTTCCCACAAGCACTGAAGTCCCTCACAGCATATATGGCTGTTAATAAGTATTAATTAGGTCATTAGCAGCTGCTACAGTTAATATGGTTGGTGGATACATACAATATCAAGGTCCATGATCAAGTGAAAAGGTTCAGAGAAAAGAGTTTCAACAATGTATGTGTTGTTGCATAAAATCTAACTTGGTCAATTTGGCAGGATGGTAGGTGGGGAAAAGACTGTAGCTCTCTAAGCCAAGTCACTGTACATGTGGGGGGGAGATGGATAAGATTATAAGGGACCACAGCAAAAACAAACAAAAACCCCAAACTGATACTAAGACAGGTAGGAAATGGGAAGAGAACCAGAAGTAGAGGACAGAAGGAAGCAGAGCAGGCATGCAGGGGGTCCTGAGGACCAAGAACTAGGCTGCCCCTGGGGCAGAGGGGTCGTCTCCATCACGGACACCAGAGGCAGTTTCAGTAGCATCCTCTGCAGCCAAATGAGTGAGGCAGGATGGTGGCTGAAACCAGACTGCTTGGACTAGAACAGGCTCTGCCACTTACTAGCACTGCAAGCTAAATTGCTTGAGCAAGTTAATTAATATCTTCATGCTTCAATAACTTCAGTTTAAAAAAGAAAGTGATGTTGATTATAATAGTATATATTTCATAGGGCTATGGTATGGATTAAACAATATAGTTTGTGCAAAGCTCTTAGAACTGAACCTGGCACATAGGGATATGCTATTACATCAAAGGAGACTGGGTGAGATCTAAGAAGCCTGGAAATTGGTTTTAATAATGATAGATGGGGGCACTGAAGTTAAATCTGAAATCTAGCATTCTATGGTCAGGATGGTGCTTGATCTTCTCAGAATGGACATAATTTCTAGCTCAAGGAAACAAAGGAGCAATCTAGTACTGTAACAGTAATATCAGGAATATTTTAGATGATATGGAATTTTGAAAGTCCTGTTATTAAAATACAGAATCAAGGATGAGGAAATCTCAGTAAAGGAGTATTAGGTGGACATGACTTTACACTGAGCCACAAAGGTAATGGCACAGATTTGTTGAATGGAACAGGATTGGTACCATGTGGGTCTGGATGCAGAGTTTAAGTGGCTTCATTTGTGGAAAAATTGCAAGTGGAAGAATCCAGAAACTGTACAGAGCACTGTGATCTCAAGAGGGAAGCAGCTTTTTCTATATGACTATTGGCAACATGTAGAATCATGACATATTTATGGGGAAGAAGACATCATCAGATACTTTGTGAACAATGAAACCAGAAGATGGGTCTCATCTTGACTTGGTGGTAACCATCCACTCATTACTCTTGGTGTCAACTAAGTTACTCTACAAAATCTTCATATGAGCTCTCTCACAAAGCAAATGACCATTTAGATTTTGCAGCAAACATTTTGCAGTTTGATTTTAACAGTAACCTTATTGTTAAAATCTTATCATATCTTACCATCTTATTAATAATATCATCTTATTAACAACATTATTTTTAGGTAAATTTTAGAATATGGCCATACATTTAAGCACCTGTAAAACAAACTATTTTTTTTCCAAATTTATTCAGATATAATTAACATATGACATTGCATGACTTTAAGGTGTACAATATGATGATTTGATACATGTATATATTGCAAAATGATTACTGCCATAAGGTTAGTTAATACATCTTTGACCTCACATAATTACCATTTTGTTGTTGTTACAGTGAGAATATTAAAACTCTAGTCTCAGAGCAACTTTCAAGTATGTGATACAGTATTGTTAACTATAGCCATCCTGCTCTACCCTAGAGTCCCAGAATTTATTCATTTTGTAACTGAAAATTTGTACCCTTTGATGAACATCTCCCCATTTCCCCCATCCCTTAGCCCCTGCCAACCACCATTCTGTTTCTATGAGTTTGATATTTTTGGATTCCACATTGAGGTGACATCATGGACTATGTATCTTCCTCTGTCTGATTTGTTTCACTTAGCATAATGCCCTCAAGGTCCATCCATGTTGTCATAAATGGCAGGGTTTCCTTCTTTCTCATGGTTGAATGATATTTTATTGTAAATAAATGAAATATAGGTTGTTTCCATATCTTGGTTATTTGAGTAATGCTGGAAATATCTGAGATCCTGATTTCATTTCCTTTGGATTCCCAGAAGTGGGATTGCTGGATCGTATGGTAGTTCTATTTTTAATTTTTTGAGGAACCTCCATATTATTTTCCATGATGGCTTTACCTATTTATGTTCCCTCCAACAGTGGTTGAAGGGTTCCTTTTTCTCCACATCCTCTCCAGCACTTGTCATTTCTTTTCTTCTTGATAATACCCATTCCAACAGGTGCGAGGTGGTATCTCATTATGATTTTGGTTTTTATTTTCCTGATGATTACTGATATTGAGCATATTTTCATGTACCTGTTGGCCATTTGAATACCTTCTTTGGAAAAATATCTGTTCAGTTACTCTACCTATTTTTAATATTGGATTGTTTTTGTTATTGTATGAATTCCTTATATATTTTGCATGATACCACTTATCAATAAATGTCTTACAAATACTTTATCCTCTTTTGCAGGTTGCCTTTTCATTTTATTTCTTCCTCTGCTATGCAGAAGCTTTTTAGTTTGATGTAGTCTCACAAGCTGATTTTTTCTTTTGTTGCTTATGCTTTTGATATCATATCTAAAAAACCACTCCTAAGACCAATATCATGGGGATTTTCCCCCATGTTTTCTTCTAGGAATTTTACGGAATCAAATCTTATATTAAAATCTTGAATCTATTTTGAATTAATTTTTATGAGTGGTGTCTTGTAGGGGTCCAATTTCATTCTTCTGCATGCCATTACCCAGATTTCCCAATGCCATTTATTGGAGAGCCTAAACTTTCCTCCATTGAGTGTTCTTGGCTCCCTTTTCAAATATTAGTTGACTGTATCTGTGAGGGATTTTCCTGGGCTCTTCATTTTTCCATGGGTCTATGTGTCTATTTTTTTTCCAGTGCCATACTGTTTTGATTACTATAGCTTTGTAATGAAGTTTGAAATCAGGAAGCGTGATGCCTCCAACTTTGTACACTTCTCAGGATTGTTCTGGTCATTTGAGATATTTTGTGGTTTCATATGAATTTTAGAATATTTTTTCTATTTCTGTGAAAAGTGACTGGAATTTTGATAGCTATTACATTGACCTTGGGTAATGTGGACATTTTAACAATATTAACTTCCAATCCACAAACATAGGCTATCTTTCCATTTACTTGTGTCTTCAGTTTCTTTCATCAATGCCTTATAGTTTTCAGTGTATATATATATTTCATCTGCCTGGTTAAATTTATTCTTAAATTATGTTTTTCTTTTTAATGCTATGGGATTGTTTTATTTCTTTTTCATACAGTTAATTGTTAGTTATAGAAATCCAGCTGGTTTATGGATGTTAATTTTATATCCTATTACTTAACTGAATTCATTGATTAGTTCCAACAGGTCTTTTTTGTTTTGTTTGTTCTTTTTGGTGGAGCCTTTGGGATTTTTCATGTATAAGATCATGTTATCAACAGAGACAGTTTTACTTCTTCCTTTCTGATTTGGATGGGTTTACTTCTTTTTCTTGCTTAATTGCCTGGATAGGACTTCCAGTACTGTGTTGAATAGTAATAGTGAGAGAGGACACCTTTGTCTTCTTCATGATCTTGGAGGAAAACCTTTCAGCTTGTCGCCATTGAAGATGACATTAACTGTTGATATGACATATTGCCAAATGGCCTTTATTATATTGAGGTATGTTCCTTCTACACCCAATTTGTTGAGAGTTTTTATGAGGAAAAGATGCTATATTTTGTCAGATGTCTTTTCTGCATCTATTGAGATGATGTCATGATTTTTGTCTTTCATTCAATTGATGTGTTACATCATATTTATTGATTTGCCTATGTTCAACCATCATTGTATCCCAGGGATGAATCCCACTTGATCATGGTATATGATTCTTTTAATGTGATACTGAATTTGTTTTCTAGTATCTTGTTGAGAATATTTGCATCTATATTTATCAAGGATATTGGCCTGTAGTTTTCTTTGCTTGTGCTATCCTTATCTGACTTTGGTGTCAGGCTAATTCTGGCCCCATAAAATAATTTTGGGAGTATCTCCTCCTCTTCATCTTTTAGAAGAGTTTGAGGAGGCTTGGAGTCAACTCTTCTTTAAATGTCTGGTAGAATTCACCATGAAACCATCTGGTCCTGGATTTTTCTTTGTTGAGAGGATTTTGACTACTTATCTAATCCCATGTTAATTACCTGCTCAGATTTTGTACTTTTTCTGATTCAGACTTGGTAAGCTGTATGTTCCTAGAAATGTTTCAATTTCTTCTAGATTTTTCAATTTGTTGTCATACAATTGTTCATAGTTTTCTCTTAAAATCCTTTGTATTTCTGTAGTAGGGTTACAAGGTCTCCTCTTTCATTTATTTATTTGAATCCTTTCTCTTTTATTTTTGGTAGGTAGAGGTAAAAGTTAGTTAATTTTTCTGTATTTTCAAAAATCCAACTAGTTTTGTTGATCTTTCTACTGCTTTTCTATTCTCTATTTAAATGATTTCTGTTCTAATCTTTATGCCTCCCACCTGCTAAATTTCAGCTTAGTTTGTTCTTGTTACTGTTCCTTGAGGTATAAAGTTATGTTGTTTACTTAAGATCTTTCTTTTTATTTAAATGTATGCATTTATCACTTTATACTTCCCTCAGCACTCCTTCTGTTTCATCTCATGTTTTGGTGTGTACAGTTTCTATTTTCATTTGTTTCAACATTTTAAATTTCTATTTTGATTTCATATTTGCACATCAGTTTTCAGGAGTGTGTTGTTTAATTTCCACATATCTGTGAATTTTCTAGCTTTCCTCCTGTTATTGCTACCTAGTTTCATGCCATTGTAGCTGGAAAATATACTTGCTGATTTCATTCTTTTTAAAAATTTGCTAAAACTTGTTTTGTGGCCTAACACATCACCTATCCTGAAGAATGTTCCATGCGTGCTTGAGAATAATGTGTATTCTTCTGCTATTGTATAAAATGTTCTGTAAATATCTGTTAAATCCATGTGATGTAAAGAGTATTTCAAGACCTATGTTTCCTTACTGGTTTTCTGTCTGGGTGATCTAATCATTGGTAAAAGTAGGGTTTTGAAATTCCCGACTGTTACTGTATTGTTGTCTCTTACTCCTTTCAGTATTTGCTTTATTTATTTAGGTGCTGTGATATTGGGTGCATATATATTTATAATTGTTATCTATATTCTTAATGAATTGACACTTTTATTATAAAGTGAGCTTCTTTGTCTTTTGATACATTTTTATAAAGATTTTATTCATTTATTTGAGAGAGAGAGAGAGCACACGAACAGAGGGAGGGCAGAGGGAGAGGGAGAAGCAGACTCCCCCTGAACTAAGAGCCCCATGCTGGGCTCCATCCTAGGACCCTGAAATCATGACTGGAGCTGAAGACAGACGCTTAACTGACTGAGCCACCTAGGAGCCCCTTTGATACAGTTTTTGTCTGATATATCTACTTCTGATTTCCATTTGCACAGAATATCTTCTTCCACCACTTCACTTATGTGTGCCTGTGTGTCCTTGAAGCTGAAGTGCTTGTAGGCAACATATAGTTGGGTTAAGGACTTTTTGTTCATTCAATCACTTGATGCTTTTTGACTGAAGAATTTAATCCATTGACATTCAAAGTAATTATTGCTGGATAAGGACTTAACTATTGCCATCTTGTCAATTGTTGCTAGCTATTTTGTATTTCCTTTGATCCTTTCTTCTCTTGCTGTCCTCCTCTGTGAATTGATGATTTCCCATAGTAGTATATTTTGATTCTTTTTTTGCCTTGTATCTACTATAGGCTTTTGTTTTGTGATTATCCTGAAGTTTACTTTAAGTAGCTTATTGAGAGAAGTCTATTTTAAGATGGTAACAAATTACTTCGATTGTAATAAAACTGTACTCTTTTACTCCACCATTTTCTGTTTTTGATGCTACAATTTTATCTTTTTATATTTTGTGTCAATTAACAAATCATTTTTGCTATAGCTATTGTTAATAATTTTGTCCTACAACCTTTATACTACAATTAAGTGGTTAACACCACCATATTATAGTATTAGGGAATTCTAAATCTCACTATATACTTGCCTTTACCAGTGTGTTGTATATTTTCATATAATTTTATGTTTCCAATTAATGTCCTTTTGTTTTGGCTTGAAGACCTCCTTTCAGCATATATGGTGCTAATAATGACTTCCTCAGCTTTCGTTTATCTGGGAAAGTATCTCACATTCATTTTTGAAGAACAACTTTGCTGGGTGAAGTATTTTTGCTTGGTAGTTTTCTCTTTTTTTCAGCACTTTGAATATATCATCCCATTATCTCCTGGGACTTGCTAGGTTTCTGCTGAGAAATCTGCTGATAAGCTTATGTTAGTTCCTTTGTATGAGATTTTTTTCTCTTGCTGCTTTCAAAATTCTCTCTCTGTTGTTGATTTTAGGCAGTTTTATTATAATGTATCTCGGAGAAAACACTTTGGGTTGAAATTATGACATGACCTATTATGACATAAGCTTCATAAACTTGGATGTTCAAATCTCTGAACCTGTGTGGGAAGTTTTCAGTCATCATTTCTCTAAGTAAGCTTCCTGTCTCTTTCCCCCCCAAAATCTCCTTCTGGGACTCAAATGATGCATAGCTCATTTCTTTTCATGATGTTCCATAAGTACATAGGGTTTTTTCTTTCTTTTTCATTTACTTTTCTTTCTTGCTCCTCTGACTGGATAATTTCAAATGACCTGTCTTTAAGTAATTGATACCTTCTTTTGCTTGGTACAGTCTGCTATTGTAGCTCTTTTTTTATTTCTTCAGTTCAATAATTGTATTCTTCAACCCCAAAACTTCTTCTTGGTTCTTTTTATATCTTCTGCCTCTTTGTCCAATTTCTCATTTTATTCTTATTTTTTTTCAATGTTTTTCATTATATTGCATATCTGTGTTCTTTGTAGCTCTCTGAGCATCTTTAGAAGAATTATTTTGAGTTTTTTATTGGGCAATTCATCTATCTCCATTTCTTCAGGATTAGTTACTGGAAGTTTACTGTGTTCTTTTTGTGGGTTCATGTTTCCCTGTCTTTGTGAACCCTATAGCTTTGTGTGTGGCATTTGCCCATTTGAAGAAGCATTTAGCTTTTATAGACTTTAGACTTTACAGGCTGACTTCAGTAAGGAAAGACCTTCATCTGCAAATGAAGACATGCTGGATCACACTGTGACTCTGGTTCTAGTGGTGTGGGGTGCCATGTGCAGGGGTGTGTGGTGGCTGTGGGTCTGGAGCTATAATGTCTCATTGGCTCACACTGTTAGCTTCCACAGCATCAACTATCAACAACTGTGTGGTCCCTGACAAGCACTACAGGAGCTCCACAGTGGCTTCAGGGGCTGTTGAGTGTCACCTCTAGGACCAATGGCTAGGGACAAGGAGAGGCAGCAATGTTGGCCAGAGCTGATGATGTGCACACAATCAGCTGTGGGGAAGGTGCCTGTATAGTGGACAGGGGCCAGTTTTATATACATGTGTAGTAGTAAGTGCCAGGGCCAGCAGCAAGGATCTGGACCTACTGTGGGTGCCAGGTGTCAGCTACAGGGATCCTGGTTGTCAGCATGTACTTCTATGACTGCAGGATCTCTCCATGGGTGCAGGCCAGTGGGTGCAAGTGATGGGTATCAGTATGGGGGTGTTCTGGTGAACAACTGGACAGGTTATCAGCAGGTGAGCCCTGTGGTGCAGACCGATTTTAGGAGACAGGTCCAGATCCAATCCCATTTGCAACTGTTGGGCCTTGGCTATCAGCGTGCATTGCTGTGGTTGTAGGATGACCCTACTAGTGTGTGCACAGTACTGGAGGCTGGTGATTGGTTTGATCTGACAGTGTGCAGGTGCACAGATAGGAAGCTCTAGCTCAAAGTGAGCCTAGTAGTGAAGGCTAGGGATGTAGATACAGCTGAATCTGGGCTCATAGGCAGCTATGGGGGCCTTGCTTGTCTTCATGCATTTCTATGGCTGCAGGATCTTGCAACAGGATGCACAGAGCAGTAGAGAATGGTGGTGAGAGTCAGGCCAGTAGTGTGCAAGTGGACAGCTGGAGGAGCTAGGCCCAAGAGGACACAAAGCAGTGGGGATCAGTTGGGACAGTCTAGGCTGATGTCTTGAACTGTTTAGCTACAGAAATCTGGGCTGGCTGCCTGTGCACATTCTAGGCTCTGATGGAGGCAAGGGTGAGGAGGGTGTGAGAAGAGATACAGATATCTGGCATCTTCAAAGGCCAATAACTGTGGGGTAAAAACTTTGGTAAAATCCACAGAAGGTCCATAGTGGCTATGCTGGCCATTGTTTTTTTTCCAGTGGCAAAAGTGCTTATCACTAGGAACCATCGTTTCTCCTAATGCACAGCTGATACTGGTAACCCCTGCTTTTCCATCCTTATTCCTAACTATCTCTATACAACTCATCTTTGCCAGTCTCTGGATGGCATGAAACTGAAGCAAGTCTATTAGTTTCCTTCTAGCTGAATTTTAGAATGTGACTCTACATTTTGAGCACCTATGAAGCAAACTATTTAACTCTTGTCATGTGCTCTCTCCGTTGTGGGTTGTGTGTCTTTGTATGTGTCCATCTAGCCATCACCCTTGACCAACTCAGGGTCTAACACAGTGCCAAGGGCAGGCAAGTCCCAACTAATGACTACTAAATAAGTACATGAATTTATAGAGAAGATTCAGGTACATTTTTCCAACTAGAGACAGGCTAAACGGTGCGATCAACACAGGGCGTGTTCTGTGACTCATGGACTAGTGGGATTTGCTAGACAGAGTGGGATTTTCTGGTGGCAATTTCTAATCTCTGCTTCCCCCCAATCTAGCACCTCTATTTTAAGTCTCTGTTGCCATTTTGAAGCTTTAGCACTAAAATTGAATGTCATATTATAGAATAAGAAAGCCAGAAGGGCTCTTCTAGTTTTCATTTTTAAAATTTTATGCTTTGTTTGAAGGCCTAGGAAATGATCCCTGGATGCCAGCCCAGGTCTTCTCAATTGATCCATAAGCTTCAGTCTCTCTCCTTTTCTATCCTGCAGCTCTTTCAGTTCCAAGATACTGGCATATCTATCCCTTTCTAATTTTCCAGGTCATTTGACAGCCACCTTCAGAGAATCACCAGGTATCCAAAGGGACTTCAGGAGATCTACACATCACCTATTCCTGATGGAAGATCATCAGTCTCCTCTTATTTTTTTTTTAAAGATTTTAATCATCAGTCTCCTCTTAACTGAGGTTCTAAAGCCACAGTGAAGTGAGGGGCTGAACACAAAATACCTGACTATTTCAGTCCAATAGCTGGCTTTTATTAGCTGGATATTTATTAAGGTCTATAGTTCTTTAACCCCGTGATCGAAAATGTGGTAACTACCCAGGGTTTAACTCTATTCCAGACAGTTCCATTCCCAAGCCATTTATTAAATAGCTACTTCATGCTGGAAACTTTTTCTCTTTTTATTTTGAGGTTAAAACTCAGTAAGTGTTCATTCTACAGCTTAATTTGCAGGTTAAGAATGAAATACAGGCCTATGAGGTACGATCAACACAAAAACCTAGTAAACTGTGGATTATGACATTTTGACTTTTAAAATAAAATATTTACTTCTTTATTAGGAAAAACCTGAGACAAAAAGATGTGGTTTAAGTGAGTTTTAAAAAGATGGATGATTTTAGCTAAATAAAGCAGTGCTTTGAGCATCAAAACTACTGGCCCATTATTATCTGTCACGAGGCTGCAAAAGAAAGAATTGTGCCAGAGGTCTGATGTCACAACCTCAACTGTAATCCCTTGCCACTGAGCCTGGTGAAGGGTGACCACAAGAGTTTGGGACAGTACAGGATTAGAACCTTGTTTCTTCATTAATCAGCATGTGGTTGTGGGCAAATTATGTAGACCTCGGCTTTAGTTTCTCCTCTGTAAATGACAAGCAACTAAATATTTATCTTTGGGGGTTCCTGTGATATTTAGCAATGATATTTGTAAAGGACTTAGCATGTCATTTAGCACTCGGTGGTTTGGAAATAACGTTACTGCTTTAAAATATGTATTAATACATGTCAAACATTCCTGGCCACTAATAAATCCTCTCATGTATGTTCTCATCTTTTTGCCTGTTTTCCTTCATCTTGTTTATTTGCCAACTCTCATACTGTGAGAGATGTGACGTACTCTGGAGAGGCAGAGTTCACTTTAAAATTCTTAGCATGTGTCTACATTATTGTTGCCTTGAATGGATGACTTAAGATGACATGAGAAGATAAAGGGACTGTGGTGCAGTTGTAAGCCACACTTGTCTTAGGAATCAGACAGATTGGATTTAAATCCTCGTTTCACTTTGACTAGCTGATTCGTCTTGAATCAACCACCTTACAGAACCTTAGCTCCCTTAACCATAAAATAGGAATAAATGAAGGAGCTTGACTATCCATCAAAAGAGGAATGAAATATTAAATATAGTTAATTTGTGAAAGAGAATATTACTCATCAGTTAAAAGGAAGGAACTAACTAACTGAATGACCAAACATACATACACATGTACAAATGTGTATATACATATACATACATATTCTTATATATTTGTTTATAGTATGGAGTATGTAGCATATTTATATATATTATATACATAGCTTATGAGTATATATCAAAACAATATTGAATGAAATACTCAAGATACAAACTAGCGCATATGGTTTGATGCAATTTATATAAAACATTTATGAAAAACAACACTATTTATGGTAGAAAAAAACACTATAAAGATGTTTTACAATTATTACAAAGTGGATGTTTTAAAAGTATCAGAGCATATTTTAATTTTTAAAATATTTTAACAGCTTATGAAAATTGTTGCCTCTAAGGAGAGTGCTGAAAAGGGACCAAGCAGGTTGTTAAAAATAATTTAGCTTTATGTCAAAAATTTATTTAAAAGAGGCAAGCAAATAATGCAAAATGCTACAGGATAACAATTCTGGGTATGGGATTATCCATGCTTTCTTTAGTATTCTTGTGATCTCAATTGTAAAATTTGTAAAAAAAAAAAAAAAAAAAAGTATTTTTAAATTGAGGATAAATTGGGAGAATTTTTTTAAAGATTTTATTTACTTATTTGAGAGAGAGTGTGGGTGGAGAGCAGAGAGGGAAGGAGAGGGAGAGAGAGAATCTCTCCAGCAGGCTCCCTGCTCAGCGTGGGGCTTGATCTCACTACTCTGAGGTCATGACCTGAGCTAAAACCAAGAGTCAGATGTTCAACCAACTGAGCCACTCAGGCACCCCTAAGCTGGGAGAATTAATATAAAATGGTCAATAAGTCATACTTTCCAAGAGTGCCATTGTTCAAAACTGAAGAAAGTCATAGCCCCCTCATAGGGCTTATGCAAAGCCCTGCTGAAGAGAGAAGCCTGTAACCCATTATTAGGAATCAGATTTGGATTATCCCCCATTCATCATAATTGCTTGTTATGTTATTCATCTGTCAATTGTATGCCAGATCTACCTCTATAAAAATAAAAGATTTCTTCCTCTCTTCCTCCTCCTCCTCTATCCTCTTAAAATAGAAAATATGTTGAGATACAACTGAACTAAGAATAAAATACCACATCATTTGGATGTACCACCATGTCATCTGAGCCAGAGCATTTCAGATAACATGACTTAGTAAGAAAACAAAAGCAATATTAAAAAACGCTTATAGCGGAGCGCCTGGGTGGCTCAGTCGGTTGAGCGTCTGCCTTCGGCTCAAGTCATAATCCCGGGGTCCTGGGATCGAGCCCCGTCAGCAGACTCCCTGCTCGGCAGGAAGCCTGCTTCTCCCTCTCCCACTCCCCCTGCTCGTGTTCCTGCTCTCGCTATGTCTCTCTCTGTCAAATACATAAATGAAATATTTTTTAAAAATGCTTATAGCTATTCACTGCATAATTATAAAAAGTAAATCTAAGCCCAACATCTCAGTGATTTCTAAACCACCTCCATGATTTGGCCATGTCCAGGTATCACTGATAGTATTATTTACTACTTTTTCCCCCTCAAATTGATACCATTTTTATTAGCATAAGTAATACTGTACTTCTCTTACATAAATAGAAAACCTTACCTTGAACAGAAGGCAAAACATAAATAAACTAAACAAAACAATGTTATTAAATTATGGTTGGATACTATTTCCTGCATATGGCTCTGAGCATGAGGCCTCTTGCTTCTTTCAAAAAACATGAGATTATTAAATACTGCTAAACTGACTCTTTTTGGTATAATTAGGAGAGAATTCAAAATAATTTAGCACTCTATCCACATATTATCAACTATTATTCATGCTTCCAAGGCAACTCCCACATTTGCGAGTCACTGCTGTCATCTAACACACCGGAGTGTTTACTATTCTATATCCCCCCAACTTTTAAAAATTTTTCCTATGCAGTTCTTGCAACCTAGAATAGTCTCTGCAGTCTTTTCCACTTAAAGAGAAATAAGGGTAATGTCTCTACTATCTGAGAAACTCTTACAAATTAGAAAAGTGGACAAAACCTGTAAACATACAATTCACACAGAAAGATATTCAACTGACGTTTAAAATATATAAGATGCTCAAATTCGTTTACTGCAAATTCAAATTAAAACTACACTGAGGGGCACTTGGGTGGCTAAGTTGGTTAAGCATCTGACTCGAACTCAGCTCAGTTCTTGATCTCTGGGCCGTGAGCTCGAGCCCTGCGTTGGGCTTCATGCTGGGCATGGAGTCTACTTAAAAAATGAAATGAAACAAAACAAAACAAATCAAAGAAAAACTACACCTGAGACACTATTTCATATCTATCAAATAGACAAAACTTTACAACTCCTCTGATTACATTTAATGTTTTTGCTAATGCCTACATACACTTATATTGTATTTTCCAGTAGTCCCTTATGTGCCTTGAGAGCATCACAAACCATACTTCAAGAAATAATTTCTGCTGCTTCTCTGCCTGTAGCTCAGATGTGCTCAAACACTAGAGTGCAGGAGAATCGCTGGAGGAATTGGTAAAATTACTAAGGTTGGACCACATTGTACTGCCACAAACCTGAGCCCCTGAATTCTTTCTTAGTTCTTCAGGTGATTCTGATATGTCACATCTGAGAACCACTGCCGCAGCCCTTAAAATTTTCTGTGAAACAACTTGAAACCAAAACATCTGAAATTAGGACTACCTACTTTTGAGATTATTGATATGAGATTCTTATTTGAAAATGCTCCATTTTCTTCCTTTTTTTTTTCTTTTCTCTAACTCCAAAGCATTGTGTCCGCCAATCTTAGGAGCTGCTATTTAGTGTAGTTTCTGAAACTCTTCTGGAAGATGGCTGCCTGAGACTCTCCCAATTGAATTTCATGTATGATATATTTTATACAATAATTTGGACTATCTCTAGCTATACTTGTGGTGAGCACAGCATAGCATATAAATATGTAGAATCTCTATGTTGTGCACCTGAAACTAATATTAACATTGTGTGTCAACTATACTATACATACATTATATATATATTTCAGACCATCTCAAGCATGTACTCTATTTTTGGTGAAAATCTTTCCCAAATTTTTAACTAATGATCTTGTACAGAAACAAATTTGTTTATATAGTGGTATGTATAAATATGCATACACATACAAAGACACTTATATGTCTCTAAGACCTAAAAGATTATATTTTGGATAACAGATATATTATCTTATGCACTTTTACATCAACCAAAATACCTAGCAATTGTCTTCTACATAGACAGATACATACACACACACATAATGAATGTGTAAGTACATGTATATATACACATAAATGTATATGAATATGTATGCATATATATTTATATTTGAATAAATGATTGATTCCTGAATCTATTTTTTCTTACACTTCGAAGAGATTTCAATTTAGATTCAAACTCAATATTTCTGAAAGTATGATCATAAAAATACATTTAAGCCTTAGCTGCTTTATAAAAATTCAAAGTCCAGTACTCCCAGTCCTATTAAATGAGAATTTCTGTCTGGAGCCTGAAAATTTATAATTCTAACATACTTTCCCTACTAGGGATAAATTCCAGAAAAGTAGAGTTTTTTCCCTCTTATTTCTACTCTTTCCTCAATGTCTAAACATGCTTGGCACAGGGTGAGCATCTGTTTCTCTGGTGTAAAATGTAAAAATTAGTTTTTTTTCCATTCCCAGTTCATTGCCCTTTGACAAGCCTGATACTGACCTATCACTTATAGAGAAGTGGTTTTCAATCGGGGGAGATTTTGCCCATCACAGGACATTTGGCCATTCCTGAACTTATTTTTTATTGTCAATACAGATGTGTGTGTGTGTGTGTGTGTGAGACTGGCATCTAGTGTGTAGAGGCCAAGGATGCTGCAATGCACAGGATGACCCCCACCCACCGCCCCTACCAATGAAATGTCATATACAAAACGTCCAGAGTGTGGCTGTGGAGAAACTACTATAGAACAATAGCTCTACACTGGGTATTCTGTTTTCAGATAGGACCAAGGTTAGTTGAAATTATTTCTTTGATATCACAGCTCAAATGTATTCAGTCTACCTTACTTTTAGAACAAATATCACTATCAGGCCACTGTCATCCTTCACCTAAACTATTACTGGTGCATTTTTCATGCATAGCCATAACTCAGCACATGCCCCTGCACAGTTAAAAACAGAACTTCATGCCAATTGTTGCCCTTAGAATGAAATTCAAACTTTTAACCATGATCTGTAACATCTTTTGTGATTTGTCTAATATCTACAACACCAACTTAAAACAGAACCATTCTTTTTATGTTCACTATCCTCTATCCACAATGTCCTTTGGAAATTAATAGAACATGCCAAACCTTTTCCTGATTCAAAGCATTTATGTGTGTCCTAGTAAAAACCATCCATCCCCACTTTTGCATAACTAATTTATAGTCAACCATCCAATATCAGCTTAATGCTTCCCAACGGGGTTTTCTCTAACTACTCAATTTAAAGTGACCACCGCTAATTGTTAGTTATCACAGACTGGTTTTGTATTTCATTATACTTTTACTTAAGTCACTGCTGCCACATACATCTTTCTTTCCATTGTGTCTCCCACATCTAGCCCTGTGCTTGGCATATTGTAATAAATAATTATTTAATGAGGGAATGACCTAAAAAATCAATACATATACCAAACCAAAATGGAAATGTTACAGGAAATCATGCTGCTCACACACAAAAAATATGAAAAGATTAAAATACACACCATTCATTGGGAACAAGACTAAAAGTGACCCACTCTCAGAGAAGCAAAATTAACCCCTCCTAAAGTGATTCCAATTTGGAAATCTAGATTAGTGTTCACCAGGGCAAAGTCTCAAAATTATAACTCAAAACAAATCAAATCATTGGAAGTAGTCCCATTTTTAATTAAACATCACCTCTACACCTGGATCCACTGCATACCTTGTTTAGTTTGTTAATTATGTTGTGTGAAGAGTAGAGCAAGGCACTCATACTGAATGATTTATTGACTCAAACAATGTAAATTCTGTGTTTTTGAGGACAGTTTGGGCATGCTTGAGACAAAAGAGATAACTGGTCTGCCCCAAGCATTTTAGCTTCATTTGTTCTCTACTTTCATATATATATGAACACAAAAGAAATTGTTTTGTTTCATTTCTATTGATAGGTCTATAGAGTAAGCTAAATTATGTTCTTTGTTCCTTGGAAAGAAACAATGTTCAGACCACTGAAAGAAGTTTGCTCATGCAGTTGATGCAAAATAAAACTTCAAGCTAGCACAGGAAAAAAGTATATGCCAGTGTGCTTAATGGTGATAAAGAGTGATACACACTCAAAATTGTCAGTGGAGGCTCAAGAATAGAGATCCAATAATACATTGGCTTCAAATTATGGATACTTAATATATAATCATTTAAAAATGAATTCACTTTTGCCCTTTTTCTAGAGAAAGGAAATTTTTAGTGCATGAAAGTATGCACACTTTTTTTTTTTAGGGGGAGAAAACTAATTCAATTTCCTGTAGCTTATTTCCTATTTAATCCTAATATAAAAATATTTCTATTTTTATTACAGAAATAAAGTTCTACCCATTCCCAAGGACATGAATTCAGCAACTACTAGGAAGCAGTGTAACTGATTCACAAACATTCAGTCCTTCCCTCTTGTTAAGTGCTGATTAAAGCTAATTCTCAATCTTCCCTTCCTTTTCTCTGTCTCTTTCTCTCTGAGGAGAGAATTTTGACTGGTACAAACTGATTTAAAAAGTTGTTAGGGATTCCTAGAATGTGGATTGAAAATGTGATTCTATTATATGTCTTACCAATTTTTTTAACTGTTGACAAAATCATAAGTGAATCCTTCCATTATAAAGAGGATGGTGGGTTATCTTCTTATTGGTTTGCAGAATATTTCTTCACATACATAAGTACAACTGAAAAAAATAAATTATAAATGTTCTGACCATTAAGAACTTTTCTCAATCCAGCAGAATTAGGGGAAGGGTTTTGTATAGTATGGATATTTTAGCAAATGAATGCTTTTCTTCCCCTAAAAAAAATCTGATAACTTTATTTCCATTGAATATCCCATAGCGAAGCATATCACTAAAGTGATCTTAAAGTGGCTATGTTACATTCAGAAATCTGTATTTTTCTGCTAGATTAATGGTTAAATATTTCTTTGTCTTCAAAGTTATTTTATGGGGACTTACTTTTTTCCACTTGATTTTTTTTTTACAACTTCAGCTGATTTGAGGATGAAATACACAATTCTCTACATTATTTTCACAACCAATATGGAACAAAGATCTTTTTCTACAAGTAAAAAAGAAAATATAAGACTACTTCTTTAACCAATACTCATAATTATACAGATGATATCACCAACATCAGTGAACTTGAGTGAAATCATTATGTTGTTTTCTCTAACAGATATATCTTTTGCCACTGTTCTTGACAAAGTTCAGTAATGCTCTGAAATACTTACCCTTTACACAGTTGTGTTAAAATAAAACAAAACAAAACAAAAAATTTCCAGTAAGGGAAATACCTGGAAGTAAAAACAGTATTTATAATTCTCAGTAAGTGAAGAGAGTACCCAAAGATTTTCAGGCAATGGGGTGATGTAATATAAGCTTGCTTAATATACCATAAAAGTGCCAGTTAATGCTCAGAATATATTCCCATTGGCATTATTTCTCACTTGGTTCCACTTCACATTTAAACATGATTTTTTATATAATCCTCTTTAGCATACCTATGGTTTTTCTTTTTTTCTTTGCCCAGTATAACACAGTAGATCCATTCCAATGTAGCTGCTATTCACTAGAATTTACATTTTTATTCCTTCAAATTTAAAATGGCAATTATTTTTTCAATAGTTTTGAATATCTGTGCTATCAAGTGTAGGGTACACTTCTTTTTTGTTTGTTTGTACTTTTTGTCAGTCTTGGTATCTGTATACATATCTAAAAATCATATTGCATATAATATTTTATAAAATTTTATAAACTTTAGTCAGTATATGGTGAATATTTTTCATTTCCTCAAATTCCTAAAACCATTTAAAATAATGTCATAGAATGGCCAACATATAAAATGCCATACTTCTCTTAATTGTTGAGTGTTTAAGGGGCATTTATTTAAAAAAATATTGTGATAAAAATCCTTTAGGGTGCCTGGGTGGCTCAGTTGGTTGAGAGGTCAACTCTTGATTTTGGCTCAGGTCATGATCTTGGGGTTCTGGGATTGAGCCCTTGTTGGGCTCCAAGCTCAGTGGGGAGTCTGGGTGAGGATTCTCGCTCTCCCTGGCCATCTGCCTCTCCCCCCACTTGCACTCTTTCTCCCTCTAAAATAAATACATAAATCTTTTAAAAAATACTTTAAAATTTGCCAGTTTTATCAGCAAAATATGTTGCCTTGTTATTATATCTTTTGAGAAGGTTAAATACAGCCATCATTCATTGAGGAAATGGGGCAGTGTATTTTAGAGGATACATTGTGTCCTTTGTTCCTCACATTAACTCCATAGAGTAGATATTACAGTTAACATTTGATGGAGGTTACCAAGGCTGGTGGACACTGAGACCTCTTCCCTGTGATACAAAGTTAATAAGTAATGGAGTCCATTACATTACCCAGACGTCTCTGCTCCACTTTTATAATGGGGTGATGATTGTTTTCTCATAAATTTATTGGAACAGTTTACATATTAAGTAGTTTAACTCATTGTCTATAATAATACTAGACTAATGTATGCACACACTAGTATTTTTAAATTAAACTTTTTACTTTTGAGATAACTGTATATTCACACGAAGCTGTAAGAAATAATTTGGAGAAATCTCATGTAATCTTTACCAAATCCGCCCCCCCCACCCGCCGAGTGGTAACATCTTGCAAAACTAGAGTAAACTATGACAAGCAGCATATTAACATTGATACAATCAAGTTACAGAACATTTCTATCATCACAAGATAATAACCACACCCCTAGTGGGATAAATAGGGAAAAGTGCATCTACTCCATCTTTCCGGAAACAGAAGTCTTCCAGTATTTCTTTTTAAAAAGACTTTAGCATTGAGTCAAATGCTCCAATAATTTCTTTTAAGAGACATTGAACTAAAAAAACTCTATAAATTGTAAGGTTTGCCACATTTTAAACTGATCTCGAGGGCACCTACCAGCAGTCCCAGTCAGAAGTCCTTTTCTGCATCCATACATTAGAATACACTTCAATAAGCCGTTACCTAATGGGAGCTAGTGCAAAATGGTAGACAAATATTTTGTAGATGTTGCTACAGGAAAAAGAACCACAAAAATGGAAACAAATATCCTATACTCATAGTATTAAACTTGGAAACTGAACAGGAACATTTATATTTATCTTCTACCATCATCTATCATCTAGGAGACCTGGGTCAATTTCCATTATATGCTTGGGCCTCAGTTTCCTCCTGTGTAGAATTGGAGTAAGAACCAACTATCAAATTTATGAATATTAAGTTATAACAATAAGAGGAAAATGTTACCTACTGTGTATATATAGGCAATCAGGTGGCAGATAGTCTACTCATTTAGCAGATCAATAGATGAAGAAATTGAGGCATTAAGTGACTTTGTTTAACATCAAATAGATCTTATGTGATGGGAATAGAGAATAAATAAGACTGCCTTCCTCTGGAGCCTTTCTCTTCTCATTTGATAAATGAGAAAGCATTTTGCCAAATGGATCCACTAAATAAAAGATATGACTCACTGAGGAAAAAAACAGGAGGGGTTATGAGACCCTGTTTTCAGAGAAAGGGCAACAGGTATTTTTATATGTTATAGACCTTATCACTAAGAAAAGAAGTTAGGAATAGAATGCATTCACCCAAATTATATCCATTGATTGTCTAGAATATCCCAGGGACTCTTACAAGCACTGTGGCTATAGATAATACTTCTGGGCATAACAAACAGCAAGTGCAAAAGGCCTATTTTTGGGAAAGACCTTCTCATGATGTAGTCTTCTGACCTCTCTAAGAATGGGCCTTGGGCCTGAAGCACTTCCTCCACAAGAGAAAGAGAACTCACAGCCTATGCTGGGCTTGTCACCCTGTGTGGGAATATCTTTCCCTATTTCAGACTCAATATGTATGCTTTATTCTTCTAGTGTATATCTGTGATACAGCCCCTGGACAAACCCACTACTATATCTGCCCCTGTGAGGAGGGGACAGGGTCCTTTGTCCTGTGACACAAGAGGGATGTGCACAGGCCAATGGCTGGCCACAGGGGGCCAATATCCACCACTGAAACTGATCTTGCTCTGCTCTTCTCTGTGTGAATATGGTGTTCCATCCAGTGCTTGACTGTGTTGTGTTTTTCTTGGTGACTGTGATACCAAGTTGCAGCAGGTGGAAATGCCCAGACTTCTTATAACTGGTAACAGATGCTACCTGTTCTACACCTATTCAGAGAGGAGAAAAAGGAAATGCCAATGTGGGTGGATTACCAAAAGCAGTGGGTTTGGTGGTGAGCTCGGAGAGTTAGGCAGAGGTCATAACTCGTAGGACACGGTGAGGCATTAGATTTCACTCTAAGTGTGTTGGCAAATTATATTTGAGTGTTTTAAGCAGGAAATTACTTTCCTCTGATTGAATTTTGGAATGACTACCATTGGTTGTGTGTAGAAAAGGGCCAGAAAAGGAAGCACATAAATAGTTTAGGAGGCTATATTCCAGTTATACTAGTAGGTGTTAGCCTCTTCTGTTGAGCACACAGTATCAGAAGGCATTAGATTAGTCCTACTTACTTGGGATGACTTATGTTGTATGACAATAAATTACAACTAACATGAATGAGCACTCACTTTGTATTAGGCACTATTGTAAGCATTCATTGTATATTACCTTATTTAATACACACTCTCCCTAAGGTAGATGCCATTTGATCGTTGAGAAATCCAAGGCATAAAAAGGTCATGTAATTTGCTTGAGGTCATTGCAGTTAGTAAGTGGCAAGGCCAGGATTTAAACTAAAAAATAAATAAATAAATAAACAAAATAAAAATTTGTCTCCAGAGTCTATTCTCTTAATTAAGGCTGATTGTTGGCAAACAATGGGCATTTGACAGGAAAGAAGAAATGTGATTACAACATAAAAAGAAAAGTCATGCAAGGTGATTTTTAACTTTCCTCCTAACTATCAGAAACAAGTGGATTCTTAAAAATGTAATTTCTAGGGGCACATGGGTGGCTCAGTTGGTTAAGCAACCGACTCTTGATTTTGGCTCAGGTCATGATCTCAGAGTCCTGGGATGGAGCCCGCACCAGGCTCTGTGTGGCAGTCTGATTGAGATTCTCTCTCCCTCTCCCTCCGCCCCTATCCACCCTGCCCCCACCCCTCTGCTGTAGTGCTCACGTGCGCGTGTGCTCTCTCTCTCTCTCTCTCAAATAAATAAATAAATCTTTAAAAAAATGTTATTTCTAAAAGTAGATTGGGTCGGTAACTTGAAAAAAGACTGCTGATTTATTCATCTTGGGTAAAAGTCACTACTTTTCTAAGTAAACAAACTTTATATTTCCTTTCAAGCAAAGGAATGTAAGCAAATTTTATAAATTAAAAAATATTTTATAAATAATCTTAGAAGATGTAACTTATTTCTCCTATTACCACTCTGTGACCACAACATTCCACCACTTTAATTTTTATTTTTTTATTAAAGCAAGAGTTGTTGAGAATGACAAGAGAATTAATGGTTGAGTAATGGTTTTTGCTTCACTTGCCTTCTTTTTGCCTAGATCGGTACATTTTTTTTCATGCCCATTCTCTTTGGTTCTTGGTATAGATTGTATCACCCATGTCCTTATTAGTAGCTGATAAGGAGGTGGAGTATAAGGAGCTGTCAAATTGTCACCAATTCCATTAATTTCCCTTCTAGAACACATGCTTTTCTAGGGAAATAAGCATCATTAGGTAGTTAATGATAGCTCTTTGCTCTTACATAATTCTGCATTATTATTTTAGAGAATACCCTAATACTTTAGTTATATATTCATGTTATGATTTTATTAATATTTGCATTGTATACCTTATGGAGCCAGAGACAATATCTGTTTTTTTTTTTTTCTGGATATCCACAACAGCACAGTGTTTATTGAGTAATAGATTTCAAAAGCAAAAAATTAATGAGTAACTAAGAAAATAACTGATAAGACCGAATCTAGGAAACTAAATGCTGACATGGGTGAGGTAGTGTCAGAAAAATGGCTCTGAGCTTTAAGACCGTGACAGGGAATTATCTGTAACCAATTTAGGCAGGAAGATTAGGGGAAGCAATGTAGGAAAAGGGCTAGATGGATAACAGCAGACACTCAACTATATATATCCTTCAAGGGCATGTGTCTAGATATCAGAAAGCCAGGGAGAGAGATGTAACTCAACAAAGAACTGAGACATATAAGAAACTACTAATTAATAGCTTGAATTGAGAAGCTATTAATTACGGTTAATGCTAAAAGGTAGAATTCCTATCACACTAAATGAAATCTAACCAATAAATATTCGTAAATTAACATGTGTCTACAACTTTGCTAAACTGTGAAAATTACATACATAAGATTTGCTTCTGGGCTTCAAGAATGTCATAGTCATGTAGGAAAGATAGAAATGGATGCATCAACATATGGGAACATGTAAATTCAGACTGAAGAGATCTAAACCCATAGGAAATTTACCACAGTAAATGGGATTCAGTCTGATGGTGCACCAAAATACCATAGCCGATTTATGAAGGTAGAAAAAGTCCACAATTATTTTGTTTGAGACCACATTTATATTATGAGAATTAATAGATGAGGTCAGAAACTGAATGTTACAGTGAAATGTCAGGTTCAACAGATCTTTTCTAAGTATAAGATGTGATTGAACAAATATTTACACACTAATTATTTCCTATAATTTGGAGTAATGGAATTTAATTTTCCTTTTCAAAATATCATGATTTTAAAAGGAGAGTATCAAGACTAATGTATTTGGGTTTATTTGTTAAATTAAAACTTGACCTTAAATTTTGACTATTTTTTATTTTGACTATTTTTTTAAACCATATCACACCCATATGTGGATTTGTTGCTTTGTCATATACCATATAGTGCACATATTATAAGTATTTCCACTGAAATTCCACTTCTTACAAGCTATTTTTCATGTGCATTCTTCCTATTATTCCTGCACTGTTCTCCTGTGTTATTTTTCCTTTGGTTTCTGTGTATCAATTTAAATAATAAAAATGACAAGACTATAATATATAAAGTGCTCTTATTATGTAGATTATGGGGCTAATTTTTTTAGGAATGCAATATAAATCAGATTTTTCTCAAATACAAAATATTATTTGGTTTAAGATAAGGGTGTGGGGAAAAATAAATTATTCAATCTTTATATGGAGGGTGTATCTATGTGGAAAGGAAAGGAATCATTGGCAATGAACTTTTCTGCTTTTGTGCATCTATATCCTTAGTGCCAAAATCTGCCTGATTTTGTACTGATACATTCTTAGGACTAGGTGTATAGCAGACACACAAACTACTTAAAAATTATTTTTAAAAAATTAACTTTCTATTAATTATATTATATATAGATAAAAGAGCACAGATCATAACATATAGTTTAAGGAATCATAAAAAAAAGATCATATATGTAAACATCATTGAGCTTAAGACGCAGACATTCCCAGTATCCAAATCTTCTGCCCACTTGCAGTTACTGTGCTCAGCCTCTTCCACAAAGCTCATGGTAGTACTCAATATAAGTGGTTAAGATAGGATCAACTCTAGGTTTTCATAATTGACAACATAACTGTCTCCGATCTCTATGCCTTACCAATTTGAAATGCTACATGTGTCACTTATTATGCTTTTAGTAGCTATTATTTTAAATGTGTTTGTTTCCAGTACCAATACTTCATTATTAATTAATCAACTTAGAAGTATTTTAATACATGTTTTGTAAATCCTCAATCATAACTCCTTTTTTAGAAGATGTCTGAGTGTTCCTGTACAAGGATTAATCTCACCAAAATTTGTCAAACAAAAAAATGTATGAAGTTTTTATCATTGTCTAATAAATGTATAAATATGGATTAGATTCATTAAAAGGAACATCAATTTCTTTTCCAAATCCTCTCAATATATAACCTTTGTCTCCATACATATTCAAAATTTTTTTCATGTGCCTCAAAATTTTGTAGCTTGCTTCACTTACCCTCTTTAGACTTTTATTATGTTTATTTTAGAGATTTTTAATTTAGATTTTACTTTGGATGAGATCTTTTACTGCCATTTTATTTTCAAACTAGTTACTGTTGCTAGATAAGAAAATTATAAGCTTCTAGTTATTAGAGTTTTAATTAATCACAATAGTTTTAAAACTAATGAATAAATGAAATTAAATTAATAACTTTTATTAACTGAATAAATGGTATTAATTTTTTAAGAGAAACTGATGCCCATCGTGAGGAATATCACTAAAAAATAGTATAATCTATCCTATGTGTCATTATCCTATGAGCCAATATCCATTCATGCAGTAGGTTAACATTTCACTAAAACTCTGAAGGTTGAGATAAGAAAACAGAAGATTTGGGGGGCTCCTGGGTGGCTCAGTCAGTTAAGCATCTGACTCTTGATTTGATTCATGATCTCAGGGTCATGATCTCAGGTTCCTGAGATCTGGCCAAGTGGGGCTCTGCATAGGGCCTCAAGCTCAGTGAGCATGGAGTCTGCTTGTCCCTCTCCCTCCCTTTCTGCCTCCCCACCCCCCCTTGTGCACGTGCCTGCTCTCCCCCCCACCTCTCTCAAATAAAGAAATAAAATATTAAGAAAAGAAAACAAGATTTTCATATTTTTCAGTAACATTCCTCTTTAGCTATCCAGTAAAGATACTTTCTAGTGATCCAAAACCACTTTTTGTGTACTCAGATATGACTAGAAAATTTGGACAAAAATGTTCAAGAAAGAAGTAAATTTCAAGTAAGACTAGAGAGAGTTAAAAGGTGGAATGGATTAGAAGTTTTCTGGCTCACATGAAGTAAGTCACTGCTCTGAGAATTTAGAGATGACAATCTGAGTTGGATTAGGTAACTGCTCCAAGTTGAATGCCCTGGGAAGCAGACTGTGAGATGGAAAGTAATGTGAAAAAAGTTTATTAAGGAGTTTTGTTGGGACCAACACAGATTAAAAAAAAAAAAAAAAGCAAGCAAGCAGGCATGGCAGAGAGACGTTGGCTGCACCATAGTTACAACAAAGATGTCAGCAGATCCCAGGGAGAGCTCTGAGGCTGGGATGGCCCCCCAGGGATATCTTGTTGTCACAAGAGGGTTTGTCTTTGTACAGCTGTCTGGAAGAGTCACTGGATGAAGCCTGCCCCAGGAAAAGGGCATGCCTTTGGTCAAGGCTGCTCCCTACAGAGAAGGGAAATTTCCAGTCAGAGATGACAGCTACAGGCTGTTTGCCAGCAGCAAGTGCAACAGCTGTGGGGATTAAGCTCATCAGTACTGAAAGCGGATCTGGGCAGCACACCACAGCATCCCCTAGTATAACCTCTGTGTCATCACAGAAATTCAAAGAGATCTCTAGAAGAATGAATCAGACAGATATCTAGAAGGTAGGTTCTGTAAACCATAAACTAGAGATCCAACATCATTCCCTGGCAAATAAATTGCTAGGTAGACATTTTGTAGGCACCTAGAATGGAAAGTGGTAAGTGAGAACCAGAACGTCATATGAACACATTTCTATTTCCCCTGAATCAAATAGCCTAAATTGTGCCAAATTAAAAACTTGGAGTTACAAACAATAGTAAACCCAACATAAAATAAACCATATTTTCCATTTGAAAATTAAAAAGAAATTATGGAAAAGGAAATGCATGTATATATACATATATATATATATATATATATGTATAAATAGGCATGCGTGTGTGTGTGTGTGTGTGTGTGTGTGTGTGTACCAGCAAAACATTTGATAAGTCTTCTGCTTCATCCCAAACTGGCAGAACAAAACCTGGATGAGACTTAATGTTGATGGTGCAATGATTAATTGAATGTCACATTGGCATTATACAAGAGAAAATCTTATGACAGAGCCTTATCTTGTGCTCTGTCCCATTCAACCATTTTAATAATGGTTTGAACAAAGGTGTCGTTTGTGTCAAATATTCTTGGAGCATGTATGCAGCAGATGTAATGTTAGATGATCTATATGCATCATATCATCTAAGGATATAAATGCATATTCACAAAATTTATAGATGATCTAATCCAGAGGATTAGCTAATGAATTTGATGGCAGCATGAGAATTCCAGAAGATATTTATCAGCTATTTTCATACTCTAAGTAAGACAGGATGAAGTATAATAATTATAAATCCCAGAATTTGGTTCCAAAAAATATCACAAACAAAAATTAAGATTGATATAAGTAAGAGGAACCCATGAAGAAAAATACCCAACTTAAGAGTTTTTGTTGACTGTTAATTCAGTACAGTTCAGTAGTGTTATATAAAACAGCTAAAATTATGTTAGGGTGTAAATATTTTTTCCACGAATAAGATGATTCCTCACTGAGACAGTTTTCCAGATAGAAAGTCAAAGCCCTACTTATGCTATACATTCTAGGACCAGACTTCACTTAACCAGTCCTGCCTTGAGCCAATAAATTATCTTTTTGCTTAAGCTAGTTGGTACTGGTTTACTGTAGCTTGCAGTGATTCCTTTCCATCTAAAATGTAGGAAAATGATGAGACTTATTCCATATCACTCTAAGAGGTAGGACAAAAATTAATCACTAACATCTCAAAAGAGATACATTAGGATTTAGTTCTCTAGAGAAGATTTTCTAGAATGTAAGCTACATGTTTCAAAGTATCCTTTGAAATAAGATGCTATGTTCTAGGTCACACGGAGTGTTCAAGATGTTTGAATGACTTGTAGATGACTTCAGCATCAGATGGGGAAGCACACCAGATAACCTCTGAGGTCCCATCCGATTCTAAAGATCTGTGATTGCAATTAACAATTTTATGATCAAACAATTATTCTGCCATTAGAAAAGTTTTTAATATATTTATTAAGTATATTATTTAATATATTTATTAAGTATATTAATATATGTATTAAGTATTATTAAGTATTTAATATATAGTCAGTTGAGTAGCTTTTCTGTAGTATGCCTTTAAAGTGTCCCTTGAAAATAAAGTGAATGTAAAAATTCGGTGTTATAAAAATGCATAATCATAGTTTAAGCAATTCCTCTTACATTAAGAAGATACATTGTAGATATATGACTTTATTCTCAAAAATTTCCATAGGTTTAAATGAAAGGAAACCTATAAAAAGGTATAAAATCTCACAAGAGATGATACATTATGAACGACCAGAATCTTTTGCCCCTAGTGTTTTAAATAACTGCCAATTTGGAATGAGAGTGCTTTTCAAAATCTAATTTGGATTATACAAACCAGATTGTCTATAAAAGCCATACAATAAAAATTCCCCTTCAACAGAAAACTTTGAGGACATAAAGCCCACTTTTTCCCAACTGTAAAGTATTGGAGAATTGAATCTAAATCATACATTAATGGTTAATGATGAATATTTGCATCCCCTATAGCACCAGCAGGATACCTGTTCAAAACAGATGAATCAGAAAACATTTTTTGATTAGAATCAAATTTCTTGGATGAATGCAATGTTCATTTCCGTCAAGAGAATCTAGTGGTGGTGAGGATCATGTTGGAGATGTTGTATTTTATATATTTTATTTAAATGTATTTAAATTAAAATATTTTTTCTAATATAGTGTGAAAATATGGTCATTTTAGAGAACTTTAAAAATTAAGAAATAAGTGAAAAAGAATAAAAATCACCTATGAACAGATGATTACTATTAATATTATGGTACATCTTAAGCCTTCTATAAAATCAATTTTTTGGAGGTGAGATTTCTCAATATATACTCTTTGTTCATTTTTTAAATCAACATTATTTCAAAAACACTCTCCAGTATCATTACATATTCCCACAATTTTAGTGGAAGCACATAATTTCATTACTTCATCTTTAATTCTTAGTTGGAAGAGAATCACAGATTTCTTTGACTATCTGGTGAAAGGATGGACTCCATTCTCAAAAAAGTCCAAAAATATATAAAGGCTGAAAAATATTCTAGAATGCATGGGTCCCCCTAAAGATCATGGGCCTTGGCTTAAGAAGAGTTCCTTGTTAATGTTCTCATTTATGCTTAGCACAGCATAGATCATATGTGCTACTAAACTTTATTAAGGTAGATTAGGAATAAATTCAGGAAATTTATTCTATATCATTTGCACATAGTGCATGTTCAATGTGTTGCACTCATTTTTTTTTAAATTTTTTTATTTTTATGTTAATCTCCATACATTACATCATTAGCTTTAGATGTAGTGTTCCATGATTCATTGTTTGTGCATAACACCCAGTGCTCCATGCAGAACGTGCCCTCTTTAATACCCATCACCAGGCTAACCCATCCTCCCCCCCTCCCCTCTAGAACCCTCAGTTTGTTTTTCAGAGTCCATCGTCTCTTATGGTTTGTCTACTCCTCCGATTTCCCCCCCTTCGTTCTTCCCCTCCTGCTATCTTCTTTTTTTTTTTTTCTTAACATATATTGCATTATTTGTTTCATAGGTACAGATCTGAGATTCAACAGTCTTGCACAATTCACAGCGCTTACCAGAGCACATACCCTCCCCAGTGTCTATCACCCAGTCAGCCCATCCCTCCCACCCCACTCCCCACTCCAGCAACCCTCAGTTTGTTTCCTGAGATTAAGAATTCCTCATATCAGTGAGGTAATATGATACATGTCTTTCTCTGATTGACTTATTTCGCTCAGCATAATACCCTCCAGTTCCATCCACTTCGTTGCAAATGGCAAGATCTCATTCCTTTTGATGGCTGCATAATATTCCATTGTATATATATACCACCTCTTCTTTATCCATTCATCTGTCGATGGACATCTTGGCTCTTTCCACAGTTTGGCTATTGTGGACATTGTTGCACTCATTTTTATTTTCATTATTTTAAGCATCTATATTTGCCTAATACTTTTAAAACATACTCAAATTTATGTGTATGTGAATATTTCTGGGTAATAGATCAGTAGCTCTCCATTAAAAACTTGAAGGATCTTGTGCTCCTAAATATGAATGCTTTCACTGCAAGAAAAAAAACTATTTGTGAAGTTTAAATTTGGGGTCATAATTAGCTTTATTCAACTAAAAATAATGTTTTACATGAAATGGCATCTTTGCTACCAAAAGAGAAGTACAAGTGCTGTACTTGATAAATCTAGAAGCTTTAGTGTTGTTTATTAATACAGATTAAGGGAGTTAAGAAAAAACTTTATATTCTAAACAAGAATGTTGTTAGGACAAACTTAATTTGACACTAGGTGAAGTGTGAATTGTGGATTTATTTTCTTACTCTTGAGTCCAGAGTAGAAAAGGGCTCTATACACTCAAGATACCAGTGTGGTGAGTTGGTAAGGAAAAGTCTGGCAATCTAGTTGGGTCCAGGTGATGCTGCCTACTAGTTGTTTAAGAACTTTGGATTTTATTCATAAGGACAGTAGAGAGTTCCTGGAGAGTTGTAAGAGGAGTGTGAGGCTTTACTTCAAGTACCTGTACTAAAATGGATTTTGGAGGCTGTATAGAATAGTGGCTAGGAGTGCCTGCATTAGTTTCAAGAAAGACCGGGGATCAACATTCAGTTTTCCTACTGGCAGATCTCATCTGGGCCTTTGTTGCTTCATCTGTAAAATGGGTGTGATGATGTCCATGCAGCATGGTTCTACAGTTAAATACTGACAATTTATGCATTGCACTTAGTACTGTGTCTGGTCTGACACACTGAAAATATCCAATAAGTGATGTGGAGCATTTTTTCATGTGTCTGTTAGTCATTTGTACGTCTTCTTTGGAGAAGTGTCTTCATGTTTTTTTGGGTGTTGAGTTTGGTAAGTTCTTTATAGATTTTGGATATCAGCATTTTATTCAATGTGGAACATAAGGAATAGAGCAAAGGACCACAGGGGAAGGGAGGGAAAACTGAATGGGAAGAAATCAGAGAGGGAGACCAAACCATGAGAGACTCTGGACTCTGAGAAACAAACTGAGGGTTACAGAAGGGTGGGGGGTAGGAGGATGGGGTGACTAGCTGATGGGTATTAAGGAGGGCACGTGTTGGGATGAGCACTGGGTGTTATACATAACTAATGAATCATTGAACACTACAACAACAACAAAATAAGATAAAGTAAAATGGCCCCTAATGAAAAAAAAAAGAAGAAAATATCCAGTAAGTGTAACTAACTATTGTTGAAGAGAGAAAGACAGTGACACTCGAAAAAGTTTTTTAGTGCCTCCAGTAGTGTGATGTAACAGGTACATGAATAGCTAAAGTGTATTTTAACTTTAAACCTGTGAATCCCAAAGACTGTGTTTTATCTGCCCATAATCCTTAAGGCATAGTATGTGCCACATAACTCTGATCTTTCTTTTTCTTTTCTCCTTCTTTCATTTTACTCCAAAAGAAGAGATTGAGGAACCTATCCCTATTTTACCTAATTGCCCTCTAGTTTTTCTTTAGATATTTCAAAATGAGCTGGGTGTACAGGCTGTTAAAAACATAAAATGTCATGCTAGGGAGGTGGGCATATTTCTCTGGGAACCTCTGTTAAAGAAACCTGTGCACTCCTCAATAAAGATGTTCTAAATGTAGACTGGAGGAAAATTTGTGACAAATGCCCGATTGCAAAGGTGCCAGTTACTTGCAAATCCTATATGCTCCTGACAAGACTGAAACACTACTCAACAATGCAACCATGAAAACAGATCTCTAACAGGAGCTGGCAGCAAAGAAGCATGCTTTCCAACAACTAAACTGCACTTGTTAATGAAATTGATCATTCCTTCTGTGGTGCTAAATATTTTTAAACCACTGATTTATCAGGGCCCCTGTGTGATGCAGTTGGTTGAGCATCGCGTCTTGGTTTCAGTTCAGGTCGTGATCTCAGGGCCATGGGATTGAACCCTCTGTGGTGCTCCACGCTCAGTATGGAGTCTGGTTGAGATTCTCTCTCCCTCTCCCTCTGTCCCTACCCTCAACCCCTGCCATGTTCTCCCACTCTCTCTCTCTTTCGCTCTCTCAAATAAATAAATAAATAAATAAATAAATCTTTAAACCACTGATGTATCTAAATTTGCCTCTTTACTCCTAGGGCTTCCATTGAGGGGTTCTATGTTGGGTTGTTAACTTATTCAATCATTCATCAGCTAACTATTGAGACACATGATCAATGTCTGGCACCTACTGGACACTCAAACATTGTTGGCAAGAATGTACATCAGGCAGTGTTTGATAGAAGGATAGAGTTGTGGACAAGACAAAGTCTTGGCCCTCATAAAGTTCACAATGTAGTGAGGGGGACATGTGTATTAAAACAATTATATTCCCACCCAAAATGATTTGTTTTGCAATTATGCTAAATATATTGAAGAATGTTCATAGGGTACTGTGGGTGTGATATTTGGGAGGAACCTATTCTAAGGGTTCCAGGAGACATTTCTGAGGAAGTAAAATTTTCGTTAGAGGTTGCTACCTCTTAACCCCACATGAAGAAACAAGTAATATATCTCAGTGAAGCTGGGTTCCAAGTGCATGTGAATATATGTATACAGGTCCTAAAACCTCAGAACCCATCCAGAAGGTTTATTCATCAGCTAATGGTTCCAGCTGCCATGTACAAACATGGACACAAATGTTGCCAGATCCCTATTTTTAAATAAATGACTGAAACTGATGGTTCCTGTAAAATTTTGTCTCTAATGCATAAAACACCACATGTTCAACACAGAAGTTGGTAATCTATATATTTAAGTTGATACTTAAGGGATAAGGTAGGGGCAGAATTGGGTCAGATGAGGAGAGGGACATTTGAAGAAAAGTGAATAGCATTAGCAGGAGTCCAGAATGGAAAAGGGCTATATGTACTTGAGGGTACAATGTGGCAAGTTGATAGAAGACTGGCAACCTATTTGAGTCCAGGTGATGCTGCCTAGCAGTTGTTTTAAGAACTTTAGATTTTATTCCTAAGGACAGTGGAGAGTTACTGCTGTTAGTTTTGAAGGATGATAATTGCTAGATGCTAATGCATCAAATCACATAGACATTTATCGTCCCCAGGAAGTAAACTCTTCTAGACTCTCTGCCATTTGGGGTTAGAATTTTAAGACAACACTTCTATGATCCACATCACACTTATAAATAATCATAATTATGAAGTTCTAAATTATTAAGACAGAATCTAAAATATCATAGCTGGTATCTGGAGATAACCTGCCCCAAACCTGCCATGTTAAGAGATAAAGAACAGATCTAAATATATTAAATATATCACATATTTAGAAGCAGGTAGAACTAGAACCCCAGCATCTACTAGCCTCTTATTCTTTTTCCAAGCCCACTCTCTATATTTTCATCATTCTTAAGAAAAATTCTACTGTACGATGTCATTGAATTGTCATAGTACTTGTCTATCAAAATTAGCTTTATCAGACATTCTAAAGAATGTAACAATCATGAAAACAAATGTGTTGATGCATAAGTAATATACACAGGGTATATATAGGCTATGCATTGTTGACATCACTATAACTCTGATTCATTATGTTTAAACATAGGCATATAGACTTATCAATTCATTTACAGCTGCAGGGACACTAGAAAATTACAGTAAAAGTTTTGACATTCACTCTTAGCAGAACTATCATTAGTCCCTGGAAGACAGCTAATACAAAACTGTTCAGTGAAAAGCACATTGGTTTGGGCAGGAAATAATCTTTATTGCCATATTTAATGCTACCCAGGAAAGCTATCTGATTACCTTGTGCCCTACTTATCATAATAATAATCTTGGTTAATATTTTCCTAGCAATCATTATGGGCCAGATACTTTAATGTTTTAATATTAATTTTTAAAACCATTAAATGTTTTAAAATCTTGAGTCTTTAATCATTTCTATAGTCAGTGTATGTAGTATTATCATTTTTATTTTACAGACAGGGAAATTGAGAATCAGACAAAAGGTACATAGCTAAGAAGTCTCAGAATTGGGATTTGAACCCAAGCAATTGAGATCCAGAGCTGGTAATTTTAGCTGCTATTCTATTTTGCTGCCTATTCCTAGATTTCCCCTATTACATGTGAAAAATGGGGGCAATGTAAGTGGACTCTATTTCAGGAAAATACAGCTACTTTGGTATTTAATATGATAAAGGAATACACTTGTTTTCAGATTACATCATGGCTATGAAAGAAATTACTTTGGAGAAGACAGAAGTATCAGAAAGACCTTGAAAATGGAATGAACACAATATTCAATATAAAACTATGGGTAGCAAAAAAGATGGTGTGTCAATCTCATTACAGGCTGTAAGAGATGGCAGAAAAACATAAAACCAAGATTTCGGCATGGCTATGCACTTCTCTCAGGAAAGTGTCAGGGATTTGGGGTCCAGAGACTCACAGTCCAGCTTAGGAGCCACAGTTTCCCCACTACTTAATCCTTATGACTTGCAATACCTTCATCTGTTAAATTGGAATATTTTTACTCATTTCACAGCATGGCAGTGGGCACTACAAAAGATAATAGATGTGAAAAACATCTGGAAACTCTAAAGTGAAATGTTCATGCCTTATATGATTAATTTTACTATTAAGAATTAATTAGGGTGCCTGGGTGGCTCAGTTGGTTAAGCGACTGCCTTCGGCTCAGGTCATGATCCTGGAGTCCCGGGATCGAGTCCCACGTCGGGCTCCCTGCTCAGCAGGGAGTCTGCTTCTCCCTCTGACCTTCCCCCTCTCATGTGCTCTCTCTCTCTCTCATTCTCGCTCTCTCAAATAAATAAATAAATAAAATCTTTAAAAAAAAAGAATTAATTATTTAAGGTCTACAGGAGAGTAGTATCAATGTGAAGCAAAAAAGAAGAGGAAAATGCCTAAGGAAAGAACATTAATTATTTACATAATGCATGAATATTATAAATATATATCTAAAACAAAAGTACACGTGCAAATACTATATATCCATAAGCATAGCAAAATGCCTGGCCAGATTCACATAGTTTTCTCTTGGTGATGACATTGGAGGGATAGCAGAGTTGTAGAATGATACTTTTTTACATAAATGTAAATATAATTATGTATACATATAAGTACACATGTATATATGCACATATGCCATATGCATACATACACACACATAACCTTTTTATAGATACACATACATGATAAAATTATGGGTGATTTTAACTGTTTTTCTGTATTTTTCAAAAATTTTATAAAAAAAGAATGGTTATGTATTATATAAATATCTACTTATAAAGAGTAGAAATAAACACATACTTAGATAAGAAGACACTACCAAGCCTTTAAAAATCTAAATAGGTAAGATAGGGCAAAAGAAAACATTGATATGAGAGCATTTGCTTAGAGAAGTAGAAACTGATATATTGGAGAAAGTTCTCGATTCATTAAATACTCCCCATGTGTCAGAAATAGTTACAAACACAGTCACATAAAATCCTTCAACTAATCCTATGACTGAGACACTGATTATTTCCATTTCACAGGTGAAGAATCTAAGGATAAGAGCAGTTAATTCACTTCTGAAAGTAACCCAATAGTGGCAAAACTAGCATCTACATTCAGGTCTGCCAGATTCCAAAGACCCCAGCTGATTAAAGTTCCTGATTGCTATAGTGCTATGGACTGGTGGAAACACCAAATACATGAAAGCACATCTTTTGGAAAAAAGGGAAAAAAATAATAAGGTAGGACTGCTTAAAAAAAAAAATGTGCTCACCACCATACATCATATAGAGTTTGTAGTGTTGAAGCAAGCTCATGGCAGGCCATTCTGAAGACAAGGGAAATAGTGAAGTTTTTGAGACAACCCAATCACTACATGAGAACTCCAGAAATATCAGGTATTGGAAGGCATTTCTGCTGCTGAACTCCAACTATAAAGCCTTTGCAGAGATTTGCTTTATGACAGTCACTAAAAGAAAAGCTACATGTGGCAAATAGAGCAATGGTTTAAAAAAAAATCAAAACAAAGCACAATCTTTTTTGTCACACTCTGAGGAAATATGCCACGTGGAAAGGAGGTAGACAGAAAAACTATAAGGATTATAGAGCAAAGCAAAGAAAGAAGTAGAGGACTATAAGCAATAAGTAAGCTGGGGAATAAGACACTCAAAATAGCTGCAAAAGTATTTTGGCAACAAGATCACTCCTTAGAAGAAGGCAAGGTAAAATAGAGAATTGAGTGGTCAAAAGTAAAGAAGGTGGAGGCCAAGAAAATAAGTTATAATCATTATTTATCCTTCCGGTTCAAGGGTTAAAAATAGAAAGAAATACATTGAAAATGCCTCCAAGAAATTTATCTTTCACATTCTAGTCTTAAAAATACATATCTCTCTTATGAAAAGGCTTACAGGAAAAAAAAAATGTGTGAAGGAGCAAACTTATTGCAAAAAACTCAAGTATCATTACAATATAGGAGGTAGAATCTGTCACAGCTTGAAGACAATTGGTCTGAATAAGACATGTCGTTTAACGCTGGAAAGGTAAAATTGCATTCTATTTTCTCCTGAAAGAACTCTATGTTCTCCCATGGGAAACAATTTCTCCCTTTCATAAAACCAAATGTCTGCCACCTATTGGTTCTTTCAAATTATCTCTTTGGGCCAGTAGGCTCACTTATTAAGAGTATCATTAATAGTGAGGTCGTCTCAAAGATAAGGAGGACAAAGAAGCAATTTCCCCTGGGCCTATGCTGGAAAGATAATCTACAAGTGAATGTGGCATTACTGAAATGCTCAAGTCCAATGTGTCAGTTGAAACAAAGCATAAAACATGGAATGACTGAGTATCAGTGGAAGAAAAAAAGAAGTAATGAGATAAAGCGACAGTGCTACAAGGCTAGATAGATGCCATATAATGCAAAGGGATAAATGACAGAGATGAGACCAAAAGTTGGGGGGAACCCATGGGGGAAACTACTGTTTGATAAAGGGGGACACACAGCGACCATGAAGGAGGGAAATTCGATGTATTGGCAAAATGAGTATTGGGCACCCAGTCACGAGAGAGAAGATAAAAAGGTTAAGTTGAAGAATATAGCACAAGGACTAGAGAAATTGAAAAATAAAATTCATGTTGTGATGAACACTGGGTGTTATATGCAACTAATGAATCGCTGAACACTACATTAAAAACTTAGTAATTAAGGCACACATTTCTATGAGGTATCTCTACTTAACCCACATTCGTGATTGCACAGTAAATATTGGGTTATGTGGAAATGTTACTAAACTGAAGAGAAAGCTGTCTTCACATCACCATTTAATAGGTTGAGATGAATGGTAGGAACTTCAAGATACCAGATGAAAAGACACCTGTGCCTGTGGCTGATGTCGTCAACCCTATTCCCCTCTGCAGGTATCGAGAGAGAATGGCAAGTTCGCCTTTGAGATTGAATTTCAAGGGCCTCAAATCTGTGTTGAGTGCAATGGCAAAATGTATGCTTTTGGGGCCAGCCACAATGGAGTTAGAGAAAATAAATTATATTCAATTGCTGTCACTTAAGTTCTAGAGCACAGAGAACTTCGGAGGATTAATGAGCAAACTGTGACCCCTGAATCATACCACACAACCCTTCCATGTGCTGTTCTAACCCAACCCCTACTCTAGGTGGGAGCCTCATGTCTCACTTGGTCTATGGACTTTTGGTGCATACAGAGAACTCTCAGAAAACTTAGTGGCCCCTATGGTACTAGATAAAAGTAAGGCAATGATGGGGGCGTGCAGGGAGGGAGGGAAGGACCAAGGCAGAGAGGGTATAGTGGTTGAATTATGTCCCCCCAAAAGATATGTTCAAGCCTTAATTCCCAGTGCCTGTGAATGTGACCTCACCTGGAAATAGATGCAGATGTAATTAAGTTAAGAATAGGCCATACTGGATTAGAGAGGGCCCTAGGTCTAATGACTTGGATACAGAGGCACATAGAGAAGAAGGTTGTGTGATTATGCAGGCAGAGACTGAAATGAAATGTCAGGAGTCACTGGAAGCTCAGAAGAGGCAAGGAAGGATACTTCCCTAGAGCCTTCGCTTCAGAGGGAACATAGCCTTCCTGACACCTTAATTTCAGACTTCTGGCCTCCAGCATTGTCAAAGAGTAAATTTCTTTCTTTCTTTTTTTTTTTTTAAACCACACTGTCTGTAGTTCTTTGTTATGACAGTCTTAGAAGACTGATATACAGGGAGAGAGAGGAGGACAGACTCATAAGAACACAAATGCATTCTACTTCAGTTGATCATTAATCTATCTTTCCCGAAAAGGAATTCATAAACTGTCTTGATGTAACCCTGACAACAACATCAGTAGTGATCATACCAACAGGTTGTTTTGAAACATTTTTGGGTTCCCAAAGTAATCACCATAAAAATGTTTGAGTAGATATCTGTCATCTATGTATACTCATCTATGTATGCAATAGTCAAATGTACTAATATACCAGCATTTATTAAACATTATAACTAAATTAAAATATTAATAATGGATAGAATAAAGAACAAAGAAATGTCTTGAATACTATTATATTTATTAATGATACATAAAATCATTTTTCTCACTAACCTATTACAAAACATATTACTAATAATAACATTTTCAGAGAAAGCAATCGAATTGGATTTGCCTTATAATTTTTTAAAAATCTTGCATGCACGCTTTGTCATAAAGCTTTGAAAAGCCCCAGTTCAAATTCACTGTTTTGCAGTATCTGGTTTTAATGACTGTAAGAATCATAAAATTTACCTCATGATGATGCATGGGGCCACTCTTGGAGGGGGGCTATGTTGACTGTTCTCCTGAAATCATGAAACTTTATTTCCAACCTCACGCACTAGTTAATGTAAGGTTTGGATTAAAACAGGCTAGTGAATTTCCCCTCCCTTGCTGTCTATGTATTGCATTTTCAAACCAGGTAGAAGGTATATTTTTTCCAGTTTAATCAAAGTGATCAAATCCATTAAAACTTCTCATGTAAAGGATATCGAAACACCTTACAAAATTTCAAAATCCCATTTCTGAGCATAAGTGCCCAGGTATGAGAGTTTTTATAGGTGGTATACTTAATATTTTAAAAAACAAACTCATACAGGGCGCCTGGGTGGCTCAGTTGGTTGAGCGACTGCCTTCGGCTCGGGTCATGATCCTGGAGTCCCTGGATCGGGTCCGTGTCAGGCTCCCTGCTTGGCAGGGGGTCTGCTTCTCCCTCTGCCCTCTTCCCTCTTGTGCTCTCTGTCTCTCATTCTCTCTCTCTCAGATAAATAAATAAAATCTTTAAAAAATAAATAAATAAAATAAATAAATAAATAAAAACAAACTCATACAATGATAGAAATATTCCCACATATCTGTTTTTAAAAGCTTGCTCCATTCCATGATTTTCCTTCTAAAGGTAGTAATTTTTCTCACTCACTGTTAAAACATCATTTTTACTTTGAAGATGCAAATTAAGTGTGACAACAACACAATAGAGATGGCTTCCTTTATTGGAAAAAGCTTTATAAGGTGTGCTTTTGGGGATACTGCAAACAGGACTGATCTCTTCCAATAACAATAAAAAAAATACTATCCACATAATGGCCAGTCAACATTTGTTAGGGGAAATTTTATTCTAACATAAGCAAGATGTGTGTGTATTCATAGATATGTATGTGTATATATGTATGTATATATATATCTATATATATACTATATACAAACAGTGTACATACTATATTCATGCATATGTACACATGTCTATATGTATACATACATACAAGTGTGTATACTATACACTATATACATACTATAGGCATATATATTATATTCTACAAGAAGAAAGACTTTGGCTAGAATCAAATCTATCCCCCATCCCCCACCCCCAGCATCTGGTACTTTGCATATAATATCTCATGCAATATTCCCAACAGTTTATGAGAAATAGGCACTATTGTTTATCCCCATTTATAGAGGAGGAACATAAAATGAGAAAGGATGTGAAATAAGTTAAATAGTGAGGGTTAAATGAGTAATTATGGGTAGGTCATAACAATAGCAACCATTAGGACTTGGTGTTGCAATTGGATATATCTGATTCCAAAACTAATGCTCTGATATCACCCCCATTCTGGTTTCAGGTTTTGATAGGTTTGGGTGTAAGGAGATAAATAATTCAAATATACTCAAGTCCTAATAAATGCTCAGTAAGTGTCTCAAGTGGGGTAAACCTGGGAGATGTAGAGTGGTTAGAAGCTGACAGTAAAAGCCTACTGCAAACTTTTGCTTAGGGTTTGTTCGTATTTGTGATCTCTTCATATAAACAGTTAAAATAGACAACATTACATAAGAAGGAGTATAAAAAAACCCAGAATATCACCATGCTTTTGTGTGAGACACTGCCTTGAGACTTCTGCAATACTTAGAGTGGATATATACAATGTATGTCAAAGCTTTATGAACTAGAGCAAAATAATAATGCAGGAAAGAAGGTTGAGTGCAGTCAAATTACTTTTTTTCCCCTTTTAGTAATTCCATGTCCTGATTCAGTAACTCCTGGCATACTCTTTGGACATCCGTTATGCATATACAAGCAGAATGTTTCTGGCATCTACTCACAAAACAGCCTTCTTCTGTCTGTTTAGTTCTTTAGAACATTTGATGTACTATGAACATGAATAGTATACTTAGGAGACAAAAGGGAAATTTTGTTTAAGAAAAGAGAAGGGACAGTGCTTCACATGTAGGGCTCTCAGTACTGGTTGCCAGGAAAGCAGACGAGAAAATGAAAAATGGCTAGAGAGTTTTGTTGCAGAGTTGGGCCCAATTTATAAGGAGAAAAAAAAAATGATAGGTTGCAAGAACATTATAATCTAGGGCACAATGTAGGTGCAGAAAAAAACTGAAACCAATAGCAGAGAGAGGTCCTAAGGAGTAATAGGAAGAACTAGGGGCCACCCCAGGAATGACAAGAGAGGAAGGCAATAGGCAAATATGGAACCCCAAAAGTGATGACGTAGAAACCAAGGACAAAGATTAGAGATACGTATTAAGGAGACACATGGGACACTCATATGAAAAATCCTGCAGTTCTGATAGATGGTCTTTGTTTAATTTAAGCCAGTTTTATGTGGGGTGCCTGAGCTTGCTTTTGACTCTGTTCTCTAACTAAAATGGATTTTTTTTAAAAAAAAGCAGAAGACACTCAAACATTTATTTTCTATTCCCTCTCTCTTCAGTTTTCAAAGTTAATTGTTTTTTTACTAGAAACAGAAAATGGGCTTGAAAAGGGCCATCAATTATTGCTCAATGTTCATTACTGAAAATAAAATTAATTTGATTTGAATTTTTCACCTAACATTTGCCAGGCCATGTTTTAAATAATTTTAAGAGAATTATTTAACCCTCAAACAATACTAATTCTGAGGACGTGAAGAGACAAAATTGACAATGAGTTGATCATTGTTTAAACTGGATAATGGGCAGATGGACATATATAAGACCTTTCTCTTTAATTTTATATATGTTTAAAATTTTCCAAAATTAAAAAAAAATTATAAAAAAGTAACATTAGTTATAAGTTATCAGCCCCATTATAGGGGATGAGAAAATTGAATTTGGGAGAGTTCAGATGTCTTAGTCATAATCAAAAACAAGCAATGAGTGATACAGGTAGAACTTAGACTCAAGTCTCACTGGTTTAAGAATAAAAAGTTCTAAAGCCACAGCAGCAATAGAAGCACCAACATATAAATGCTCAATATATAAACCATGAGACAGTTTCCACCTCAAAATTCTCATATCAGGCCGCAGTGTAGTATCAGAGCAGGTACAAAACAAAGACATTCAGTTTCTCTCCAGATAGTTTACAAATAGTATATTGATATCAGATTAAACAATATTTGTCCCATGACATAAATTTTATCAATATTAAGTGAATAATAGATTTTGGTCAATAATGACTTCAACATGAGTCTCTCATTCTTCCAAATTTGAGTCACTATTTCACAGACCCCAAAATAATGAATTAGGAGCACAACTTCTAGACTCTGGTAGACCCGAATTTGAACGCTTTGTCTATCATTACAGCTCTGTGAACTTGGTACACTAACTACTCTAAGCCCTAGTATTTGCTTTGCAAAATAGGGACAATAAAGACCTAAGCATAGAAGGTCATGATGGACAGCTTAATAAAATGTGAGTAAAGTATTTAGCAAGGAATGGAGCCCATAGCGCTTGACAACAACTTGAAAAGTTATTGACTATTGTTATGAATATAAACCCAGTACTCTAGGCTCAGGGAAGTCTCCCAGAGGAGCCAATATTTTAATGGGGTCTAAAAGATTGCAAGGAATTCAATTAGTGAGGAAAGAGAAAGAGGTGGCCATTTTAAGAAGAGGAAATATCGAGTGATATAGATGATAAAAAGATGTGTGTCAGTCTCATAGAGGCAGCAAGAGATGGTGGAAAAACAGAAAATCAACAGTTGAAGAGGAGACAGAGAAAGAGAGATCTCACCAATAAAGGATTATACCTGATCATTGAGTAATTTGCCAAAAAAGTTGCTGAAAATCCTTACTGAATGTTGAGCATTCATAATTACCACTCACTAACTCATCTAAGGGACACACTGGCTATAGGACTTTTGCCAAAAAATTCCTTTAAATAAAATGGCACCTTATCTTCTCAATTGAATTGTGAATTTCTTTAAGGAAATAGACAAACTTCTACATTCCTTTCATGATCCACAGCAGCTAGTATGCACTAATGAATAAATATTGATTAGCAGATTAGAAAGGGAAGGGAAGGAAGCATGTTGTCAGAATTGTCACACAGGGTCAACCAAATATCTCCAGGGCTGGAAGGCGTTTTCCTAACCACCATGCCAAAGAACATGCTATGTATGCAGCCTCACAAATCAAATGGGAAAAAAGCAGGTTTAACTTGTAGAAAGTAGATACAACAATATGGGTAAAAATATAACAAAATAAAAATTAAGAAAAAACACAACTCCCAAAGCTACAGAAACAGTCAGATGCTAAAGCACTGGAACATTAGTTCCCCTTGAAATAACTGCATAAAAACAGCAAAGATATGTGCAAAGATGTTTTTGTGCTCAGTTTAAGAAAATTTTATTTCTTGAAGACAGTAATTTTGTTCAATTTCATTATATAAGAAACCAGCTTTAAAACAGAATTTCCTGAACAAATCTTAGTACAAAGAGAGAAGAAAAGACTAAAGGTATGCATCGCCTAGGGGTATCTTGTATGTGGATGGTCAGCATTGCCAGGTAAGAACACCTACAGAGGAGCAGGGTTAAGAAAATTCCTTGAAATTAACCAGGAAAAATGAACTTCAGCATCATCCACAGAAAACCACAAAACAATTAGCATTGGTGGGGAGAAAAAGAGGAGACTTGCTTCATAGTCTTCCCTTTTGCAAAAGAATTACTTTAAAAAATAAAATATTCTCTTTTATAAATAAAATATTCTCTCTGACAATCTCTTACCTGTCTAACGTTATCAAGTGTGGTAAATTAGCTTTCTAATTCCCCTATTATTATTCTGTCTGGTGACTGAGCTGTGGTTTTAAAAGGCAGTGGGAGCAAAAACAAACAAACAAACAAACAAACAAAAACCCAAAAACCAAACCAAACCAAAACAAAATATTTTTAATGTCAGTTTACATGACATTAAAATTTCGGTATGTCTTCAAGCATAGGGCAATGTCAGAAACATAACTTTCCCAGTTCAAAAATCTTAATATAGGAGAAAGAATGTATGTATTAACTCTTTCATAAAAAATGGAGTGAGTTTCATTCCACTTTACAAAAGACAGTTTTCTTCTTCCTTTGGGAAAAAAAGATCATCATTTCAAAACCTGGGGAAACAGACAAATAAATGATTCAATGAAAAAGCACATAAAAAGGAATTAACAACTATATTTAGGCATTGTACAAATCACTTAAGAAAAGGTGAAAGAGGCTTTAAAAATGAGGAATAAAACTGAGTTTTAGAATTCTCTAAGTTCAAATAAAAATGGAAAATATTTAAAAAAAAAAGATTTGGAGTTGGAAAAAAATGACAACAAAACATGCTTTTTAATGTTATACAAAAAGCCAGAAAGAAGTTTATCCTGCTTTTAATGTGGAACCATGAGCATGACAAAAATAAGTAATTAGATGGAAGGTGTTTTCAATTAAGTTCAACACCATTTAGCATTGGGCCAATGGGAAAAAAAAAACCATTATAAAGTGCATTTGTGAGGTTTCTTGAAGTAGAACTATGAACTGGGGCTGTGAATTGCTGAACATGTTTCATTTGCTAAGATATTTATTGCCTGACATGTTTAAAATAAAATGATTCAAAATCCTACAAACGGGAAAATTAGTAATAGGTCTTTAGAACCACCTAGGTATTTTTCTTATAATGCATAAATATGTCTTGTTCAGATAATGTATCTTATGAGAAAATGTCAAAGCAGAAACCAACTTTGACAACAGAAGAAATATTGAAGAACTATGCAGTAAAAAATGATGAGAGCCAGACATTTTTTTCATAATAGGGATATATTTTAATCTTATGCCAACAAGTATATTCATTATATACTTATGCCAACCAGATCCATATCATTATAACAAATATGCCAAGTATATCTGGGCTTTTACATGAGGTAAATAATAGTGAAATACCCTATTTTTTACGCTATATGTCTTTTAGAAAGCATGCTTATTTCCCCACTTCTTCCCTGCTGTGTAGGTGCTTAGTGACCAGGCCAATAGGTACATGATAGGCAGACACTCTATAAAGGTGTGTGAGGCAATGATGTAATAGTTCAATTGGTTAATGATTTCAAACAGCATAGTGCATTGATACAGACTATATTATACCCACATTTCTGGCAACAACATAATTATTACCCTACTGTTTTAATTTTTCTAAGCTATCTATATTCATTGTCTGTTAGTGTATAAAAATAATTCAATAATACAAAAATGCTAACCACTTAAACAGAACATCTTCAGGTGAAAAGCTGTTCTCAATTGGTTGTAAAGACAGAGAAACAAAGAACTCAACAAACACATACAAATATGAAATAGCTATAAAGTTTTACTTTTTTCTAAAAATTTTTCAAACAAAATATCATATTTTTCCAGAACTGGTTATATTCAAAGAAAATGTGTACATTGCATACAATGTAGCTAACCATACACTAATCATATGCCATAATATGTTATATATTAATTATACACTATAATATACTCCATCCTAATCATAAACCATAATGTAATTTATATTAACATCCAAAGAAGACATAAATGAAGATTTTTACATCTCTAATGTGATAGAAGTCTATCTTTTGCTGATGTCATACTTGTTTGCAAAAGAAGAATCAGATGAGGAGATAAAGAATTTCCTTGAATACATATTCTTGTTTTACTCTGCTGAAACATATGGTAGGTAAAGATAATCAATGATTAGTTGATTGATATTTGAAGAAATTTCTATTTTTAAAATAAAATAAATTAAAAATGTGTTCCTTTATTTTGAATACAGAATTTTTAAAAGTGACATATTAAAAGAAAGTTTTTCATTGCTTATGTGTATTTTAGCGGACCATTACAATGATTTTGATAGTTGAGGATGACAGGAAAATAAAAAAGAAATACTCAGGATTTAATGATTATACTTTTTCAATCGTTCAAGAACAGGGATATCTGTCTATCTATCTATCTATCATCTATCTATCCATCTAAAGAGATAGAGGAGGGCAGGTATCAATACCCTACTTGACAATTTTGCCTACATCTAGTCATGTAAGAGAGAATATTTCCAATTAAATCAAATTATCGCAAACAGGTGAATTTCTAAATACCAGCTAACCTTGTAGGAAGAAATTACCCTAAATATATATGAGCTTAAAAGTTAGTTACAACCCAATGTTTCCAGTTATTTTGTAGTCAGATTTCAAGATGAAATGTTTCAAATTAACTAAAAATTCTCCATGCCAATATCTCTCTAGCTCACTTTAGATGAAGAAATGCAATATGATCAACAAATACCCTCTCAGAGTCACACAATATAATGTGGTTTTCTTATTCTAGCCCTTTATTGTGATGTCAGTTTCATCAGGGCCAAAATATTTATTATACTACCACCATCATGATAAATAATAACATAATTCTTTATATAGCTCTTATAACTATTTAATTAATATTTCGTTAATATTAAATGCTGTGATTTCAAGAAATATCTTGGGAAGAATTATATTTCAAAACCTGAAAGTAATAAAATATTTTTCAGTGTCATAAGCAGAAAACATATCCTGTAGATTATGATAGTCACAATGGCAACTTTCATCTACCTGTGTCATATGCCATATTGAGTGAGGAATATAGGCACATGGGTGTGGCCTCAGAGATTGAGAACATAGTCAAATATCATTTAAATCACTTTTACAACTGCTTAAGCATTTGCACAATGACAAAGTTTGAACAACATAACAGTGTTAGTATTCAATAAAAGCAAATCCAGGGGCGCCTGGGTGGCTCAGTCGTTAAGCGTCTGCCTTTGGCTCAGGTCATGATCCCAGGGTCCTGGGATAGAGCCCCTCACCGGGCTCCCTGCTCTATGGGAAGCCCACTTCTCCCTCTCCCACTCCCCCTTCTTGTGTTCCCTCTCTTGCTGTGTCTCTCTCTGTCAAATAAATAAATAAAATCTTTAAAAAAAATTTAAAAAAAATAAAAGCAAATCCATACAGTTCTTGTATTTGAATGAGTAAATAAAATATTCAACTCTCCAAAGGTACTGAAAAACCAAGATACTTTGTGATGACTTAATAATGTCCTTTTGCAAGGAAGGGTGGTGGCTGAATCATCAGAGAATGAAGGACACACTAATGAATTTAAAATCATGAGTAAACCCAACAAAAATATTTTTTATTCCAAAGAAATAATGGTTAATAGTTGCTTCTGTTTGTGTAAAGTAGAATTGCATGAATGACAATGCTGAAATAAAAAGTCTTATATCTACCCTACTTAACTTGTATAGCATTTTGTATGTATAAATTCCAACAGAATTTGCTTTACATTTTAGTCATGTAATAGCCATGAAAAATTGTTCCAAACTATGAAATTTCTCTTAAAGAGAACATTTTTGCTTCTTGAAAAAAGGCAATGTTGGAGAAGTGATGTCACCAAGATGGCAGCATAGGTCATTCCTGACTTTGCTCTTCCTCGCAAGAAGAACAAACTAACAACTATTCATGGACAAGACAAGACTGAGAGAATCTTAGAACACAAAGGCGAGACTGAAGCACTCTCCCCTTCACCATAAAGACCAAGACAGCCTGCCTTAGAAAGGTAAGAGGAGTGCCTCACACTGACCACATTGCTCCCTACCCATACGAGTGAAGGACATCACAGAGATGTATCCCCTGAGCCTACTGCTCTTCAAGTGAGAAAAGAGAGCCAAGGGGTGACATCCAGCTGCCCAATGTTTTGGGTTGCTTTGTGGGAGTCCCTACTCTGGTTTTACCCCATGGGAATCACAGATGAATATGCAGGGCTCACCTACTGACTGTAATGAAGAAGGGGGAGGAGTTTCCAGCAACCAGCTCTCAGATCTTGGCAGAATGAATTCCTACCCACCGAGCCCAGGTAGTAGTGCCAACCAGTGGTTCTGCTCATCTGCAGAACCATTTTGGCATTACTGTTTGACCAAGGAACTTGGTGGGGTGCATGTCTATCTAATCTGGGTCCTCAAATGAGGGGTTTTGCCCCCCTGGAGCCTGCTTTGTCCATGCCTAGCAGAATATCTGACTCATAACTCCACCCATTACAATTCCTGACCCCTCAACCAGAAAGCCTGTTCAGAAAAATTTGGGAGTTTCTTGAAATGGGCCTTCCCAGTCCCACCCAGGCAGGAGCCTGATTCATCCCCCCTCCCCCCCCAAATTATGGAGCTCAGTGCCCAGCCCCATCTGATAGGAAGGGCTGGTGAGAATACCTGGAAGCTGCATAACCCAGCAACTGTTGAGCTGAGAATCAGGTGGGTAGAACTCATTACCCCAAAGCAAAAACCTGTGACACTGTTCAGCCAGGAAATTTGGAACACAGTTTAGCTTGAGTCAAACCACAACCAAGAGTGTCCTGCTGTACCAGGTAAAAAAATTAATTCATAGCTCCACTTATTGCTAAATACAGCCTTTAGATTACCTGACCAGGGAACCTTGCCAGAACACATGTGAAGCTGTGTAGCCCATCCAACAGCCCTGCTCATAATGGCACTGGCACAGAGCACAGCCCACAGCTTTCCCTATCAACAAAGAAAAAAATGGTTCTCATCTGACCAGGATATTTAGTATACATTCTTGCCTGATTTTTTCCCTAAGCAACCAGTCATGCAGGCCTGGGGTTCTGTCCTACGGCTCTACCAGGACAGGGAAGTTAATTCATAGCCCCATCTGAATATAGTATCTAGTCCCAAATATCTAGTAAGCCATCCCAGAGAATTCAGGAAACCATGAAGTCCATCCTACAGCCTCACTTAGGCAGGGAACCAAGCCAGCAGTCCTACCAGCTGTTCTTAGCCAGTGGAAAACCCACCATCCCCATCATCAGAGCTCAAGTAGTTGCCTCACCCAAAAACAGACTCCAATAGCAGGCCCTATCTGCCCAAGGACATTACCAGCAGACACATTCATAAGCCCTAACTGAGCTGACTGTCTGGTGAAGAACTATTTCTGCCAAAGTGAACCTTCAAAGTCTGGAATAGGAGCTCGGTTATTCAAATGCAGATATCGATGTAAGAAATCAAGGATCACAGAAAACCTGGTAAATGTGATACCACCAAAGGAAATTAATAAAGCTTTAATAACCGATACTGAAGAAACAGAGATTCTTTGTCAGACAAAGAATCCAGAATATTCCTCTGAAAGCATTTAGCAAACTACAGGAACACAAAGGAAGACAAACAAAATTTTTAAAATAATGCATGAATTAAACAAGAAGTTCAACAAAGAAAAAGATAAAATTTAAAAAAACCACTGAAATCCTTGAACTGAGAAATTCAATAACTGAACTGAAGAATTCAGTAAAAACCTTCAAAAACAGACTTGACTATGCAGAAGGAAAAAATCCAGTCAGAAGAGCAAAAAGAAAAATGAGTGAAAAAGAGTGAAGAAAGCCTATAGGAATTATGGGATACAATAAAAAGAAAGACTATTCTCATGATGGGAATTCCAGAAGAAGAGAGAGAGAAAGGAACAGAAAGTATATTAAGCAGTAATGGCTGAAAACTTTCCAAACCTTGGGAGAGAAATGGACGTCCAGCTCCAAGAGGCCCAGAGGACTTCAAATAGGTTGAACCTGAACAGGGCTACACCAAGACATGTTATAATTAAGTTGTCTAAAGTCAAAGACAAATAAAGAATTTTGAAAGCAGCAAAAGAAGAGAGAACTTACATACAAGAGAACGCCCATAAAACCGTTTCTCAACAGAAACTTTTTTAGCCAGAAAAGAATGGGATGATACATTCAAAATATTGAAAGAAAAAAAAAAAGGTCAATGAAGAACACTATAACTGGTGAAGCTATTCTTCAGAAATGAAGGAGGGATAAAGACTATCCCAAACAAACAGAAGCTGAGAGGAAACATCATTACTAGACTTACTTTAAGAAAAATGCTAAAGGGAGTTCTTTGAGTGGAAATAAAAGAATGCAAAGAACATAAGAAGGCAGTGTAAAACTCACTGGTAATGCTGAATATATAGTCAAAGTTGGATTCTGTAATATGGGAATTGTAATGGTGGTGCACAATTCACTTACAACTCTAGTTTAAAAGTGAAAAACAAATATAGTAAAAATAGCTGTAACTACTATAATCTGTTATTAGTTACACAATATAAAAAATATGGAACTTAGAACATTAGAAACCTAAAATTTGAGGAGTTGAGAAGTAAAGTGTGAAGTTAGGAATTCTATTGAAGTTGCTATTAGTTTAAAATAGGGTGTTATGGGCACCTGGGTGGCTCAGTTGGTTGGGTGACTGCCTTTGGCTCAGGTCATGATCCCAGGGTCCTGGGATCGAGTCCTGCATTGGGCTCCCTGCTCAGCAGGGAGCCTGCTTCTCCCTCTGCCTTTGCCTGCCACTCCCCCTGCTTGTGCTCTCTCTCTTTCTCTCCCTCTGTCAAATAAATAAATAAAATCTTTAAAATAAATAAATAAATAAAATAGGGTGTTATAATTTTAATATATTTTATGTAAGCCTCACAGTAACCACAAGGGAAGAACCTATAAATTGACACAAAGAACATGACAAAGAAGTCAAAGCATGCTGATACCACAAGACAGCAAGACACACACAAAAAAGACAGCAGGATAAGAAACAAGGAATAGTAGATACAGAACAATCAGAAAACAATTAGTATGACAATAATAAGTCCTTACTTATCAATAATTACTTTAAATGGAAACAGACTAAATTGTCCAATCAAAAAACAGAATGGCTGCATGGATTAAAAAAAAGAGAGAGAGAGATCCAATGATATGCTGCCTACAAGAGACTCACTTTAACCTTAAACACACACAGAGACTCAGAGTGAAGTAAAGGAAAAAGACATTTCAAACAAATGATAACAAAATCTCCCAAAACCAAAAACAAAAGAAAAAACAGCCCCCCCCAAAAAACTGGGTACCCATACTTACATCAGACAAAATAGACTTTAAAAATGCCAAAAATGAGACCAAAAAAAGGTCATAATAAAATTATCAAGGAGTCAATCTAACAAAATATAACAGCTGTAAATATTTCTGCACCTAAGATTGGAGAACCTAAATATATTAAATAAAAACTTAAGGAGGGCACATATTGCATGGAGCACTGGGTGTTATATGCAAACAATGAATTACAGAACACTACATCAAAAACTAATGATGTACTGTATGGTGACTAACATAACACAATAAAAAAATTCTAAAAAAAAAAAACTAACAGAGATAAAAAGGAGCAATAAACAGTAATACAATAATATCTAGGGACTTTTAATACTCTCAACAATGAATAGATCATCCACACAGAGAATAAATAAGGAAACAGATTTGAAGAACACTTTAGACTAAGTGGACCTAACAGACATATACAGAAAATTCTAACAACAGAAAAATACACAGTCTTCTAAAGTGTACAGGGGGGCATAAAATAGATTATATGTTATGCCCCAAAGTAAGTCTTAACAAACTCAAGAAGATTTAAATTATACCAAGTATCTTATCTGATCACAATGGCATAAAACTAGAAATCAATTAACAGGAAAACTGGAAAATTCACAAACACTTGAAAATTAAACAACACTTGCCTGAACAACAAATGGATCAAATAAAAAATTAAGGGGTAGATAAAAAAGTATCTTAAGACAAATGAAAATGGAAACCCAGAATACTGAAACTTCTGGGAGGCAGCAAAAGCAGTTCTAAGAGTGGAGTTCATAGCAATAAATGTCTACATTAAGAAGCAAGAAGATCCCAAATAAGCAAATTAGCTTCACACTTTAGGGAACCAGAAAAAGAAAAACAAATCTAGCCTGAAGTTAGCAGAAGGAAGAAAATAATAGAAATTAGAGCAGAAATTAATGAATAGAGAACAGGAAAACAATGGAAAAGATTAACCAAACTAAGAGTTTGTCCATTGAAAAATTAAACAGAATTGACAATCCTTTAGCTAGATTAACCAAGGATAAAAGAGAGAGGACCCAAATCAACAAATTTATAAATGAAAAAGGAGACATTATAGTGATTCTACAGAAATACAAAGAATTATAGGAAGCTACTGAGAACAACCATACGCTGACAAAGTGGACATCCTAGAAGAAATTGAAAAATTCTTAAAAACATATAAACTACAAAGACTGAATCAGGAAGAAATAAAAACTTTGGATAGACCAATTACTAGTAAGGAGATTGAATGAGTCATCAAAAATCTCCCAATGAAGAAAAGCCCAGGCCCAGATGGCTTCACTGGGGAATTTTACCAAATATTTAAAAAATTAATGTCCATCCTTCTCAAAATCTTTCAAAAAATGAAGAGAAGGGAAAACTCCCAAATTCATTTTCTGAGGTCAGCATCACCCTGATACCAAAACTAGAAAAAGACAATACCAGAAAAGAAAACTATATACCAATATTGCTGATGAATATTAACAAAACAATTCTCAGTAAAATAGTAGTAAAATTCAGCAACACATTATAAAGATCATTCACCATGATCAAGTGGGATTTATACCTGGAATGCAAAGATGGTTCAACATACACAAATTAATGTGATGCATCACATTAATAGAATTTTAAAAATCACATGATCATCTCAACAGACACAAAAATGTCATTTGACAAAATTCAAACTCAGTACATGATAAAACTCTTAACAAATTAGATATAGAAGTAACATACCTCAACAGATAAAGGCCATAGATGATAATCCCACAGCTAATATCATACTCACTGATAAAAGGTTGAAAGCTTTTACTCTTGGGTCAGTAACAAGACAAGGGTGTCTACTCTCACCACCTCTAGTCAGTATACTACTGGAAGTCCTTGCCAGGGCAATCAGGTAAGAAAAAGAAATAAAAGACATCAGAATTGGAAAGGAAGAAGTAGAATTGACTCTATTTGCAGATGACATGATTTTATATATAGAAAATCCTAAAAACCCCATGCAAAAAAACTGTTAGAACTAAACAACGAATTTAGTAAAGTTGCAGAATACGAAATTAACGTGCAAAAATCAGTAGTGTTTCTATACAGTAGCAATGAGATATCTGAAAAAGAAGTAAAGAAAATGATCCTATTCACATTGCATTAAAAACAATAAACACGGGGCAAGATGGCGGAGGAGTAGGAGACCTGGATTTCTTCTCCTCTCAGGAATTCAGCTGGATAGGGATCAAACCATTCTGAACACCCACAAACTCAACAGGAGATCAAAGAAAAGAATAGCAACTACTCTCTGAACAGAAAAGTGACCACTTTCTGGAAGGTAGGACGTGCGGAGAAGTGAATCCGAGGCGATATTCGGGAGGATAGACAGCGGGGGAGGGGCCTCCGTCAGCCGCTTCCGGCAAGTGATAGAACCACGGAGCATAAAATCGGAACTTTTAAAAGTCTGCTCCGCTGAGGGACATCACTCTGGTGGCTAAGTGGGGGGTGGAACCCTCATGGGACAGTGTGGTCTCAGGACCCTCAGGGTCACAGAAAGACCAGGGGTGCCTGAGTGCGGCAGAGCTCCCAGGTATCGGAGCGGGAAGCCGGCTGCAGAGACGGAGCCGAGGAGCGGGCTCTCAGGTCAGGGTGGCCATAAACCATGATCCGCGGCACAATCGGGCCACTGCTCCTCCAGCAGGGACCCAACAAGCAGCAGAGCCGGGGAGAATCACCTTCTTCCCTGGGAGGAGTGGCATGGAAGTGCACCGCAGGGATCTGCTGGGTTTGGAGACTCGAAACCGAGTCAGGTGCCAGAGATAGAAACACGCGGTCACAGGCTGGGTGAGCACGGAGTGAGGCCGGAGACCAGGAAGACGGGAATAACTGACTGCTTTTCTCTGGGGGAGCACTGAGGAGCAGGACCCCAAGTTCTTGGCTCCTCTGGGGCAGAGATTGGGAGGCCACCATTTTCACTCTCCGCCTCCAAAGCAGTACGGAAAGCTTGCAGGGAACAAGAGCTCTAGAGAGCAACCCGAGCAGATTACTTAGCCCGGACCAGGCAAGGGGGGGGAAATTCCGCCTCCGGCAAAGACATTTGAGAACCACGGCAACAGGCCCCTCCCCCAGAAGATCAGCGAGAACAGCCAGCCAAGACCAAGTTTACCGATCAATGAGAATGGCAGAACTCCAGCGCTAGGGGAATACTGCACATAGAATTCATGGCTTTTTTACCATGACTCTTTAGTCTTTCAAAGTTAATTATTTTTTTTAACTGTCTTTTTTTCTTTTTTTTCTTTTTTTTGAATTTTTCATTTTCCCTATTTCAACCAACATCTTATCAATCCCTTTTTTAAAAAACATTTTTATTTTTCATTTTTAGAGTCCTATTCTATCCCTTCATAGTAGTTACCCGTATTTTTGGCATATATATAAGTTGTTCTCTCTTTAAAATTTTGACATAGTTTATTCTAACAGATCAAAATATACTCTAAATCTCTAGTGTATGGTTTTTCTCTACTCCCCTGCCTGATCACATTCTCTCCATTTTTTTCTTTTTTTTTTTTTTTAAATCCTATTCCTTCTTTTTTCAAACAACTTATCAATTCCTTTTATAAAATTTTTTTATAATTTTCATCTTTACAGTCATATTCCATCCCTTCAATATATCAACCCTTATTTTTGTACATATATAAGTTTTTCTTTCTTTAAAATTTTGGGAGACACTTTCTTTTAACAGACCAAAATACACCCAAAATCTAGTGTGTGGCACTAATCTATATACCAGCCTGATCATATTTGATCACATTCTGTTTTTGTTTTGTTTTGTTCTGTTTTTGTTTGTTTTTATCTTTATCTTTTTCTTTTTCTTTTTCTTTCTTTTTTCTTTTCTTTTTTCTCTCTTTCCCTTTCTTTTCCCACTGCTTCAGGTCTTTTCTGATTTGTTTAGAGTATATTTTCTGGGGACGTTGTTACCCTGCTAGCATTTTGTTCTCTCATTAATCTATTCTCCTCTGCACAAAATGACAAGATGGAAAAAATAACCTCAACAAAAAGAACAAGAAGTAGTACCGACTGCCAGGGACCTACTCAATACGGACATTAGTACGATGTCAGATCTAGAGTTCAGAATTATCACTTTAAAGATACTAGCTGGGCTTGAAAAAAGCATAGAAGTTATTAGAGAAACCCTTTCTGGAGAAGTAAAAGAACTAAAATCTAACCAAGTAGAAATCAAAAAGGCTATTAATGAGGTGCAATCAAATATGGGGGAGTTAACTGCTAGGATAAATGAGGCAGAAGAAAGAATCAGTGATATAGAAGACCAAATGATGGAAAATAAAGGTGAGAAAAAGAGAGATAAACAACTACTGGATCATGAGGGCAGAATTCAAGAGATAAGCGATACCATAAGATGAAACAACATTAGAATAATTGGGATCCCAGAAGAAGAAGAAAGAGAGAGAGGGACAGAAGGTATATTGGAGCAAATTATAGCAGAGAACTTCCCTAATTTGGGGAAGGAAACGGGCATCAAAATCCAGGAAGCACAGAGAACCCCTCTCAAAATCAATAAAAATAAGTCAACACCCCGACATCTAATAGTAAAACTTACGAGTCTCAGAGACAAAGAGAAAATCCTGAAGGCAGCTCGGGAGAAGAGATCTGTAACCTACAATGGTAGAAACATTAGATTGGCAACAGACCTATCCACAGAGACCTGGAAGGCCAGAAAGGACTGGCAGATTATATTCAGAGCACTAAATGAGAAAAATATGCAGCCAAGAATACTATATCCAGCTAGGCTGTCATTGAAAATAGAAGGAGAGATAAAAAGCTTCCAGGACAAACAAAAACTAAAGGAATTTGCAAACACAAAACTAGCCCTACAAGAAATCTTGAAAGGGGTCCTCTAAGCAAAGAGACAGCCTAAAAGCAACATAGACCAGAAAAGAACACAGACAATATACAGTAACAGTCACCTTACAGGCAATACAATGGCACTAAATTCCTATCTTTCAATAGTTACCCTGAATGTGAATGGGCTAAATGCCCCAATCAAAAGACACAGGCTATTAGATTGGATGAAAAAACAAGACCCATCGATATGCTGTCTGCAAGAGACTCATTTTAGACCCAAAGAGAGCCCCAGATTGAAAGTGAGGGGGTGGAAAACCATTTACCATGCTAATGGACACCAAAAGAAAGCTGGGGTGGCAATCCTTATATCAAACAAATTAGATTTTAAACCAGAGACTGTAATAAGAGATGAGGAAGGACACTATATCCTACTTAAAGGGTCTATCCAACAAGAAGATCTAACAATTGTAAATATCTAGGCCCCTAATATGGGAGCAGCCAATTATATAAGGCAATTAATAACAAAAGCAAAGAAACACATTGACAACAATACAATAATAGTGGGGGACTTTAACACCCCCCTCACTGAAATGGACAGATCATCTAAGCAAAAGATCAACAAGGAAATAAAGACTTTAAATGACACACTGAACCAAATGGACTTCACAGACATATTCAGAATATTGCATCCCAAAGCAACGGAATACACATTCTTCTCTAGTCCCCATGGAACATCCTCCAGAATCGATCACATCCTAGGTCATAAATCAGGTCTCAACCGGTACTAAAAGATTGGGATCATTCCCTGCCTATTTTCAGACCACAATGCTTTGAAACTAGAACTCAATCATAAGAGGAAAGTCGGAAAGAACTCAAATACATGGAGGCTAAAGAGCATCCTACTAAGGAATGAATGGGTCAACCCGGAAATTAAAGAAGAATGAAAAAAATTCATGGAAAACAATGAAAATGAAAACACAACTATTCAAAATCTTTGGGATGCAGCAAAGGCAGTCCTAAGAGGAAAGTATATAGCAATACAAGCCTTTCTCAAGAAACAAGAAAGGTCTCAAGTACACAACCTAACCCTCCACCTAAAGGAGCTGGAGAAAGAACAGCAAATAAAGCCTAAACCCAGCAGGAGAAGAGAAATAATAAAGATCAGAGCAGAAATCAATGAAATAGAAACTAAAAGAACCATAGAACAGATCAACAAAAGTAGGAGCTTGTTCTTTAAAAGAATTAACAAGATTGATAAACCCCTGGCCAGACTTATCAAAAAAAAGGGAAATGACCCAAATCAACAAAATCATGAATGAAAGAGGAGAGATCACAACCAACACCAAAGAAATATAAACAATTATAAGAACATATTATGAGCAACTCTATGCCAGCAAATTAGATAACCTGAAAGAAAGGGAGGCATTCCTAGAGATGTATCAACTACCAAAACTGAACCAGGAAGAAATAGAAAACCTGAACAGACCGATAACCACTAAGGAAATTGAAGCAGTCATCAAAAATCTCCCAAAACACAAAAGCCCAGGGCCAGATGGCTTCCCAGGGGAATTCTACCAAACATTTAAAGAGGAATTAATACCTTTTCTTCTGAAACTGTTCCAAAAAATAGAAATGGAAGGAAAACTTCCCAACTCATTTTCTGAGGCCACCATTACCTTGATCCCAAAACCAGACAAAGACCCCATCAAAAAGGAGAATTATAGACCAATATCCTTGATGAATATGGATGCAAAAATTCTCACCAAAATACTAGCCAATAGGATCGAACAGTACATTAAAAGGATTATTCACCACGACCAAGTGGGATTTATCCCTGAGCTGCAAGGTTGGTTCAACATCCGCAAATCAATCAATGTGATACAATACATTAACAAAAGAAAGAACAAGAATCATATGATCCTCTCAATAGATGCAGAAAAAGCTTTTGACAAAGTACAGCATCCTTTCTTGATCAAAACTCTTCAGAGTATAGGCATAGAGGGTACATACCTCAATATCATAAAAGCCATCTATGAGAAACCTACAGCGAATATCATTCTCAATGGGGAAAAACTGAGAGCTTTCCCCCTAAGGTCAGGAATGCGGCAGGGATGTCCACTATCACCACTGCTATTCAACATAGTATTGGAAGTCCTAGCCACAGCAATCAGACAACAAAAAGAAATCAAAGGCATCCAAATCAGCAGAGAAGAAGTCAAACTCTCACTCGTTGCAGATGATACCATACTTTATGTGGAAAACCCAGAAGACTCCACCCCAAAACTTCTAGAACCCATACAGGAATTCAGTAAAGTGGCAGGATATAAAATCAATGCACAGAAGTCAGTGGCATTCCTATACACCATCAACAAGACAGAAGAAAGAGAAATTAAGGAATCGATCCCATTTATAATTGCACCCAAAACCATAAGATACCTAGGAATAAATCCAATCAAAGAGGCAAAGGATCTGTACTCAGAAAACTATAAAATACTCATGAAAGAAATTGAGGAAGACACAAAGAAATGGAAAAACGTTCCATGCTCATGGATTGGAAGAACAAATATTGTGAAGATGTCAATGCTACCTAGAGCAATCTACACATTCAATGCAATCCCCACCAAAATACCATCCACTTTTTTCAAAGAAATGGAACAAATAATCCTAAAATTTGTATGGAACCAGAAAAGACCCCGCATAGCCAGGGGAATGTTGAAAAAGAAAAGCAAAGCTGGTGACATCACAATTCCGGACTTCCAGCTCTATTACAAAGCTGTCATCATCAAGACATTATGGTACTGGCACAAAAACAGACACATAGATCAATGGAACAGAATAGAGAGCCCAGAAATGGACCCTCAACTCTATGGTCAACACATCTTCGACAAAGCAGGAAAGAATGTCCAATGGAACAAAGACAGTCTCTTCAACAAATGGTGTTGGGAAAATTGGACAGCCACATGCAGAAGAATGAAACGGGACCATTTCCTTACAGCACACACAAAAATAGACTCCAAATGGTTGAAAGACCTCAATGTGAGACAGGAGTCCATCCAAATCCTAAAGGAGAACACAGGCAGCAACCTCTTCGACCTCAGCCGCAGCAACTTCTTCCTAGAAACATCGCCAAAGCAAGGGAAGCAAGGGCAAAAATGAACTATTGGGACTTCATCAAGATAAAAAGCTTTTGCAAAGCAAAGGAAACAGTCAACAAAACCAAAAGACAACCGACAGAACGGGAGAAGATATTTGCAAAGGACATATCAGATAAAGGGCTAGTATCCAAAATCTATAAAGAATTCATCAAACTCAACACCCAAAGAACAAAGAATCCAATCAAGAAATGGGCAGATGACATGAACAGACATTTTTCCAAAGAAGACATTGAAATGGCCAACAGACACATGAAAAAGTGCTCAATATCGCTCGGCATCAGGGAAATCCAAATCAAAACCTCAATGAGATACAACCTCACACCAGTCAGAATGGCTAAAATTAACAAGTCAGGAAAGGACAGATGTTGGCGGGGATGCGGAGAAAGGGGAACCCTCCTACACTGTTGGTGGGAATGCAAGCTGGTGCACCCACTCTGGAAAACAGTATTGGAGGTTCCTCAAAAGGTTGAAAATAGAGCTACCATATGATCCAGCAATTGCACTACTGGGTATTTACCCCAAAGATACAAAAGTAGGGATCTGAAAGGGTATGTGCACCCCAATGTTTATAGCAGCAATGTCCACAATAGCCAAACTGTGGAAAGAGCCAAGATGTCCATCAACAGATGAATGGATAAAGAAGAGGTGGTATATATATACAATGGAATATTATGCAGCCATCAAAAGGAATGAGATCTTGCCATTTGCAATGGCGTGGATGGAACTGGAGGGTATTATGCTGAGCGAAATAAGTCAAACAGAGGAAGACATGTATCATATGACCTCACTGATATGAGGAATTCTTAATCTCAGGAAACAAACTGAGGGTTGCTGGAGTGGGGTTTGGCGGGGAGGGATGGGGTGACTGGGTGATGGATACTGGGGAAGGTATGTGCTCTCATAAGCGCTGTGAATTGTGGAAGACTGTTGAATCTCAGGTCTGTACCTCTGAAACAAATAATGCAATATATGTTAAGAAAAAAAAAAAAGAACAATGTAGCAGGAGGGGAAGAATGATGGGGGGGAAATCGGAGGGGTAGACGAACCATGAGAGATGATGGACTCTGAAAAACAAACTGAGGGTTCTAGAGGGGAGGGGGGTGGGAGGATGGGTTAGCCTGGTTGTGGGTATTGAGGAGGGCATGTTCTGCATGGAGCACTGGGTGTTATGCACAAACAATGAATCATGGAACACTACATCTAAAACTAATGATGTAATGTATGGGGATTAACATAACAATAAAAAAAATTAAAAAAAAATACAATAAACACGGGGTGCCTGGGTGGCTCATTCGGTTAAGCACCTGCCTTCAGCTCAGGTCATGATCCCAGGGTCCTGGGATGGAGCCCCACATCCAGCTTCCTGCTCAGTGGGGAGCCTGCTTCTCCCTCTCTTCCCGGCTTGTGCTCTCTTGCTATCACTGTCTCTTTCTCTCAAATAAATAAATAAAATCTTAAAAAAAAAATAAAAACAATAAAATACTTAAGAATAAACTTAACCAAGGTGGTGAAATTCCCCTACTCTGAAAACTATACAACATTGATGAAGCAAATAAATGGAAAGGTATCCTGTGTTCATGGATTGGGAGAACTAATACTGCTAAAATGTCTATACTACCAAAAACCATCCATGGATTCAATATAATCGTGATTGAGATTCCAATGGCATTTTTTACAGAGGTAGAAAAAATAATCCTCAAATGTATATGAAACCACAAAAGATACTGAATAGTCAAAGTAATCCTGAAAGAGAACAAAGTGGGAGATAAACTACTTGATTCCAAGCTATACTACAAAACTCTAGTAATCAAAACAGTAGGATATAGTCATAAAAACAGACATATAGATCATTGGAACAGAATTGAGAGCCCAGAAATAAACCCAAGCATATATGATAAACCAATATTGGACAAGGGAACCAAGAATACTCAATGGAAAAAAGACAGTCTCTTCAATAAACAATGTTCGGAAAATTGGATAGTCACATGTAAAAGAGTGAAACTTGCCCCGTCTTATGTTACCAACGAAATTTAACTCAAAATTGATTAAAGGTTTAAATTTAAGACCTGAAACTATGAAACTCCTAGAAAAAAAAAAAAAAAGGAAAAAACATCCTTGACGTCGCTGAGTCTTAGCAATGATTCTTTTTCTTTTTTAATTTTATTTATTTGTCAGAGAGAGAGAGACTGCACAAGCAGGGGGAGCAGCAGAGGAGAGGGAGAAGCAGTCTCCCCACTAAGCAAGGAGCCCAATATGGGACTCAATCCAGGACCCTGGGATCATGACCTGAGCCAAAGGCAGACAACTTAACCAACTGAGCCACCCAGATGTCCCTTTTTCTTGGGATACAATACCTAAAGCACAAGCAACAAAATAAGCAAGGGGGGGGGCACATCAAATAAAAAAGCTCTGTGAAGCAAAAGAATTAACAAAGTGAAAAGATGCCCTACAGAATGGGAAAAAATATTTGCAAACCATATAGATGATATCTAAAACATATAAAGAACTCATAGAACTCAATAGCAAAAAAAAAAAAAAGACCCAAGTAATCCAATCAAAATGTCAAAAGATATGAATAGACATTCCTCCAAAAAAGGTATACAAAGGCCAGTAGTAAGTAAAAAGATGTTCAACATTGTTAGTCATTAGGAAAATGCAAATTAAAACCACAAAAAGATATTATCTCATGCCTCTTAGAATGTGTAAGAGCTAACAAGAGCTAACAAATGCTGGTGAGGATGTGGAGAAAAAGGAAAACCTTGTGCACTGTTAATGGTATTGAAAACTGGTACACTCACTATGGAAAACAGTACAGAGGATCCTCATAAAATCAAAAATAGAACTATAATATGATCCAGCACTTTCACTTCTGGGAATATATACAAAGGAAACACAAACTTGAAAAGATATCTGTACCCCCTTGTTCATACAATATTATGTATAATAGTTATGTATATTTCAAGTGTCCATTGATGGGTGAATTGATGAAGAAAATGTGAGATAGATAGATGATAGATAGATAGATAATTACTCAGCCATAAAAAAGAAGGAAACCTTCCCATTTGTGACAATGTGGATGGACCTTGAAGGCATTGTGCTAAGTTAAATAAGTCAAAGACAAATACTATATGATCTCAGTTATGTGTGGGATCTAAACAAAACAAAACAAAACAAAACCAACAACTCATAGAAAAAGGGATAATATTTGTGGTTACTAGATGCAGGTGTTGGGGGCAACAGAAAAAAGGTGATCAAAAGGTACAAACTTCCAGTTACAAAATAAGTAAGTACTAAGGATGTAATACACAGTCTGATGACTCTAGTTAACCCTGCTGTATAATATATAAGGAAGTTAAGAGAATAAATCCTAAGAGTTCTCATCACAAGGAAAACTTTTTTTTTCTTTTTTGCTTTCTCTTTTTATTGTATGTATATGAGATGATGGGTGTTAACTAAACGTATAGTGGTGATCATTTCACAATATATGTAAGTCAAACTATTACATTGTACACCTTAAACTTATACAGCAATATGTGTCAATTACATCTCAATAAAACTAGAGAAAGATAAAAAAATAAATAACAAAAAAATATAGCCAAAAAATCAATATCTTTAGAGGTGCATGGGTGGCTCAGTCGGTCAAGCATGGGACTCTTGGTTTCAGTTCAGGTCATGATCTCAGGGTCCTGGGATTGAGCCCCACATTGGGCTCAGTGCTCAGCAGGGAGTCTTCTTGAGATTGTCTCCCTTTATTCCAGTGGGTTCCTAAACTTTCAGTTGCCTTCAGAATATTATCTTCCTAGTACAGTATTTCTTTTTTTTTTTTAAACAGGTTAATCGATGCCCAGTTTTATTGGGCTTATTTGAAAATATAGCTAAGTACATTCTTATCTATGATTATTTACATTCATATACTGAAAATATTTATTATCTGGACAAATCCTGTGATATGCCATTTGTTATAAAATGAAGTTCTTACAACGAGTATGAGTAATTTATCCTTTTCAGATAATGGAAAAATGTATTAAATCTTCATTTATGTTCCAAACATTAAAAAAAAAATCAAAATCAAAATCTCAAGCCTAGAAAGCTATGAAAAAAGACCTACCACCCATGGCTCTGCTCCTTAGGACATCAACTTCTGCAAGGACATGGTATGTTTGCTGACTTTAAAATGTTTATTCATTGGAGGAAGAGGAAAGATGGCAGAGGAGTAGGGGACCCTATTTCAACTGGTCCCCGGAATTGAGCTGGATATCTACCAGAACACTCTGAGCACCCACAAAACCAGCCTGAGATGTAAGAAGATCTGGATCTCTACAAACAGAATATTGCAGGCACTGGTTTCAAGGTACAAAGCAGGGAGCTGTGATTCCACGGTCAAATATTGGAGGATAAATGGCAGCGGGAGGGTGCCTGGCCGTGGGGATCCTACACTGCCGGTGAGCGACAGCCTCGCGTGCTGGGGATGGGGCTCAGACTCGCAGACCGGTAGTGGTGGGGAAAGGACTTTGGGGCAGCCCCCGGGGTGGAAACCCAAAGTGGCAGGGTCGTGCATGCAATCTGGGGGTGGCTGGCGGTTTTAGAAGCACAAAGGGCAGAGACAGGCCCGACCTGGAGGCAGGACGGGGGCACTGTGGAGGGGCGCACAACCCAGGCCGCTGCAGTTTATAGCAGCACAGACAGAAATGGAGAGTGTGGCCTGGAGAGCTCACTGAAGAACAGACTGTGGTCTCTCTGCTCTGAGGCAGAGGACTGGAAACAGTCTCTTTTGCTCTGACTCACGGAAGAGACACCCAAAGCCACCAGGGAACAAAAGCCCCCAAAATTGATTCCAGCTGAGCCCATCCCCCAACACAGGGGAGCAGGGCAACTCCGCCCAAACAGGGTTGCCTGAGTAACAGGGCGGCCGGCCCCTCCCCCAGAAGACAGGCTGGGAAAACAAGAGGCCAGCAACCCTAAGGTCCCAAGAAAATAGGTGCATCTTGCTTGGTTCTGGTCAATAATTTGGACTCTATACATTCCCTCAAACACCCATCAACAGAATGACTAGGAGGAGGAGCCCCCAAAATAGAAAAGACTCAGAGATTATGACTTATGCTGCAGATTTACAAAGGGATCCAGATATAACCAAGATGTTGGAGATGGAATTCAGGCTAGCAATTGTGAAGACAATGGCTAGAATGGAGAAATCAATTAATGGCAACACAGAGTCTCTAAGGGCAGAAATGAAAGCTGAATTGGCAGAACTTAAAAAATGCTATCAATGAGATCCAATCCAATCTAGATAATCTAACAGCTAGGGTAAGTGAGGCAGAAGAATGAATAAGTGACCTGGAAGACAATATAATAGATAAAAAAAGGAAAAGAGGAGGCCAGGGAAAAACAACTCAGAATCCATGAAAATAGAATCAGAGAAATAAGTGACACCATGAAGTGTTCCAATGTCAGAATAATTGGAATCCCAGAGGGAGTGGAGAGAGAGAGAGGACTAGAAGATGTATTTGAGCAAATCATAGCTGAGAACTTCCCTAATCTGGGGAATGAAACGAACATTCACGTCCTAGAGGCAGAAAAGACCCCTCCCAAGATCAAGGAAAACAGGCCAACACCCCGGCATGTAATAGTAAAACTTGCAAATCTTAGAACCAAGGAAACCATCTTAAGGGCAGTTAGGGGGAAGAGATTCCTTACATACAGAGGGAGGAACACCAGAATAACATCAGACCTATCCACAGAGACCTGGCAAGCCAGAAAGGCCTGGCAAGACATATTCAGGGTACTAAATGAGAAGAACATGCAGCCAAGAATACTTTATCCGGCAAGGCTTTCATTTAGAATGGATGGAGAGATGCAGAGCTTCCAAGACTAGCAGAAACTGAAAGAATATGTGACCACTAAGCCGGCCCTGCAAGAAATATTAAGGGGGATTCTATAAAAAGAGAAAGACCCCAAGAATGATATACAACAGAAATTTACAGGGACAATCTATAAAAACAGCGTCTTCACAGGCAACATGATGACAATTAATTCATATCTTTCAATAATCACTCTCAACGTGAATGGCCTAAATGCTCCCATAAAATGGCACAGGGTTGCAGATTGGATAAAAAGACAGGACCCATCCATATGCTGTCTACAAGAGACTCATTTTGAACCTAAAGATACATCCAGACTAAAAGTGAAGGTATGGAGATCCATCTTCCATGCCAGTGGACCTCAAAAGAAAGCTGGGGTAGCAATTCTTATATCATAAAAATTAGATTTTAAACTAAAGTCTGTAATTAGAGACACAGAAGGACACTATATCATTCTTAAGGGGTCTATCCAACAAGAAGATCTAACAATTGTAAATATCTATGCCCCCAACATGGGAGCAGCCATGTACATAAGCCAACTGTTAACCAAAATAAAGAGTCATATTGATAATAATACGTTAATTGTAGGAGACCTCAATACTGCACTCTCAGCTATGGACAGATCATCTAAGCAGAAAATCAACAAGGAAACAAGAGCTTTGAATGATACACTGGATCAGATGGACCTCACAGATATTTACAGAACATTCCACCCTAAAACAACAGAATACAAATTCTTCTCGAGCACACATAGAACTTTCTCCAGAATAGACCACATACTGGGTCACAAATCAGGTCTCAACTGATACCAAAAGATTGAGATGATTCCCTGCATATTCTCAGACCACAATTCTCTAAAACTGGAACTCAATCACAAGAAAAAATTTTGCAGAAATTCAAACACTTGGAAGCTAAAGACCACTCAGCTCAAGAATATTTGGGTCAACCAGGAAATCAAAGAAGAACTTAAACAATTCATGGAAATCAATGAGAACAAAAACACATCGGTCTAAAACCGATGGGATACTGCAAAGGCAGTCCTAAGGGGAAAATACATAGCCATCCAAGCTTCACTCAAAAAAATAGAAAAATCCTGAATTCACCAACTAACTCTACACCTTAAAGAACTAGAGAAAAAGCAACAAATGACGCCTAAGCCATGCATTAGAAGAGAAATAATTAAAATTAGAGCAGAGATCAATGAATTAGAAACCAGAAACACAGTAGATCAGATCAACAAAACTAGAAGTTGGTTCTTTGAAAAAATTAATAAGATCAATAAACCACTGGCCAGACTCATCCAAAAGAAAAGAGAAAGGACCCAAATTAATAAAATTATGAATGAAAGGGGAGAGATCATGACTAACACCAAGGAAATAGAAACAATTATTAGAAATTATTATCAACAACTATATGCCAATAAATTGAGCAATCTGGATGAAATGGAGGCCTTCCTTGAAACCTATAAGCTGCCAAGACTGAAACAGGAAGAAATTGACAACCTGAAGAGGCCAATAACCAGTAATGAGATTGAAGCAGTGATCAAAAACCTCCCAAAAAACAAGAGTCCAGGGCCTGATGGATTCCCTGGGGAATTCTACCAAACATTCAAAGAAGAAATAATACCTATTCTACTGAAGCTGTTTCAAAAAATAGAAACAGAAGGAGAACTTCCAAACTCATTCTATGAGGCCAGGATTACCTTAATCCCCAAACCAGGCAAAGACCCCATCAAAAAGGAGAATTTCAGACCGATATCCCTGATGAATATGGATTCCAAAATCCTCAACAAAATCCTAGCTAATAGGATCCAACAATACATTAAAAGGATCATCCACCACGACCAAGTGGGATTTATCCCCGGGATGCAAGGGTGGTACAACATTCGCAAATCAATCAGTGTGATAGAACACATTAATAAGAGGAGGGAGAAGAACCATATGGTCCTCTCAATTGATGCAGAAAAAGCATTTGACAAAATACAACATCCTTTCCTGATTAAAACTCTTCAAATTATAGGGATAGAGGGAACTTTCCTCAAGTTCATAAAATCCATCTATGAAAAACCCACAGCGAATATCATCCTCAATGATCAGGAACACGTCAAGGATGCCCACTCTCGCCACTATTGTTCAACATAGTACTAGAATTCCTAGCAATAGCAATCAGACAACAAAAAGAAATAAAAGGTATTCAAATTGGCAAAGAAGTCAAACTCTCTCTTTTTGCAGACGACATGATACTTGATGTGGAAAACCCAAAAGACTCCACCCCCAAATTACTAGAACTCATACAGCAATTCAGTAATGTGGCAGGATACAAAATCAATGCACAGAAATCAGTTGCTTTCTTATACACTAACAATGCAACTGTAGAAAGAGAAATTAGAGAAACAATTCCATTTACAATAGCACCAAAAACCGTAAGATGCCTCGTAATAAACCTAACCAAAGAGGTAAAGGATCTATACTCTAGGAACTACAGAACACTCATGAAAGAAATTGAAGAAGACACAAAAAGATGGAAAACTATTCATGCTCACGGATCGGAAGAATAAACATTGTTAAAATGTCTATGCTATCCAGAGCAATCTATACCTTCAATGCCATCCCGATCAAAATTCCAATGACATTTTTCAAAGTCCTGGAACAAACAATCCTAAAATTTGTATGGAATCAGAAAAGACCCTGAATCGCCAAGGAGATGTTGAAAAAGAAAAACAAAGCTGGAGGCATCAAGTTGCCCGATTTCAAGCTATATTACAAAGCTGTGATCACCAAGACAGCATGGTACTGGCACAAAAACAGACATATAGACCAATGGAACGGAATAAAAACCCAGATATGGACCCTCAACTCTATGGCCAAATAATCTCTGACAAAGCAGGAAAAAACATGCAATGGAAAAAAGACAGTCTCTTCAATAAATGGTGCTGGGAAAATTGGACAGCCACATGCAGAAGAATGAAACTCGACCATTCTCTAACACCATTCACAAAGATAAACTCAAAGTGGATGAAAGACCTCAATGTGAGACAGGAATCCATCAAAATCCTAGAGGGGAACATAGGCAGTAACCTCTTTGACATCGGCCACAGCAACTTCTTTCAAGATACATCTCCAAAAGCTAGTGAAACAAAAGCAAAAATGAACTTTTGGGACTTCATCAAGATAAAAGGCTTCTGCACAGCAAAGGAAACAGTCAACAAAACAAAGAGACAACCCACAGAATGGGAGAAGATATTTGCAAATGACACTAAAGATAAAGGGCTGGTATCCAATATCTATAAAGAACTTCTCAAACTCAACACCCAAAAAACAAATAATCAAGTCAAAAAGTGGGCAGAAGATATGAAAAGACACTTCTCTGAAGAAGACATACAGATGGCTAACAGACACCTGAAAAAATGTTCATCATCATTAGCCATCAGGGAAATTCAAATCAAAACCATATTGAGATACCACCTTATATCAGTTAGAATGGCAAAAATGGACAGGGAAAGAAACAACAAATGTTGGAGAGGTTGTGGAGAAAGGGGAACCCTCTTACACTGTTGGTGGGAATGCAAGTTGGTACAGCCACTTTGGAAAACAGTGTGGAGGTGTCTCAAAAAATTAAAAATAGAGCTACCCTATGACCCAGCAATTGCACTGCTGGGTATTTACCCCAAAGACACAGATGTAATGAAAAGAAGGGCCATATGTACCCCAATGTTCATAGCAGCAATGTCCGCAATAGCCAAACTGTGGAAAGAGCCACGATGCCCTTCAACAGATGAATGGATAAAGAAGATGTGGTCCATATATATAATGGAATATTACTCAGCCATCAGAAAGGATCAATACCTAACTTTTACATCAACATGGATGGACTGGAGGAGATTATGCTAAGTGAAAGAAGTCAAGCAGAGAAAGTCAATTATCATATGGTTTCACTTATTTGTGGAACATAAGGAATAGCATGGAGGACACTAGGAGAAGGAAGGGAAAAATGGGGGGCGTATTGGAGGGAGAGATGAACCATGAGAGACTATGGACTCTGAGAAACAAACAGGGTTCTAGAGGGGAGGGGGAGGGGGGCTTGGTTAACCCGGTGATGGGTATTAAGGAGGGCACGTACTGCATGGAGCACTGGGTGTTATACGAAAACAATGGATCGTGGATCACCACATCAAAAACTAATGACGTATTGTATGGTGACTAACACAATATAATAAAATTAAAAAAATAAATAAATAAAATGTTTATTCGTTAAAAATTAGTTGCTTTTTATATAGCTATACAAAGTTCTTAATGTTTCTTTGGTAATGGAATATAATGGAATTTTACAACTATATAAAAAAATTACCTTTGCCTAAGAAACAGTATTTACTGTGTGTACATAGTTGACTGACAAAATTCTCTACCATCCAGCACCCTAATTAATTGATGAAATAAGCTACCTCAAAAGGGATATTACAGGATTTCCAAAAAGAAAGAAAGAGAGAAAGTTACGTGTGCACACACACACGTGCACGCATAGACACAAACACACCCACACACACACACAAACTCTGTGTCTCAAAACATAGTATCATGGCCCTATCTGTGGGCAACTTACATAATTGCCAAATACAATTTAGTGATAAGAAAAATCTTTTCAGTGATGAAAAAATACTTATAAGTCCCATTGAAGTACCGCTGTAGTTTAACTATACATAAGAAATTACTTAACCTTCTGCTATTCCAAATATATTTAATGCTCATTTTTTAAGATGAGCCTTCCCCCCAAAAGTAACTGCATTTTATCTTTGAAATTAAGCAGAAAAACAACTAGTACAGTATTTCTATAGGTCTATCATATATCTTCAGTATTATAGACCAAAAACTTTATGTTCATTGAAATCAGCGAGTTAAATGAAGACAGACCTATATAATAGCTACCATTCATACCAAATTTTCCAGGACAGATGCAATTCCATGAATACAGAACTAAATTAGATTTAATTTTTACAACACCTGAAGCTCTTTCAAATAAATAACTGACAAATTAGGGGAAAATTGTATATGTGTACTTTAAACTATACATCCTAATTTTTGGTTTAAATGTATAATTATTGCAAGAACCTCTCATGTTAGTGAGATGTCCAATTACAATGAAAATTTTTATATTCTAGAGCATATTTTTGTCCCTTTTATATAATAATTTTTATTGCATTTTTATATTATGGAAATATTTATTTGCATTGTAGAAAACTTAGAAAATACAACCTAATAAATGGAAAATTAAAATCATGCGTGATTTCACCATTCACAGCATATTTTAGGGTTGTTTCAGTTTCTTAAACATCTTAAGTTCTTTTTTTTTTTTTTAAGATTTTATTTATTTATTTGCCAGAGAGAGAGTGTGTGAGAGCACAAGCAGCGGGAGCGGCAGGCAGAGGGAGAAGCAGGGCTCCTGCTGAGCAGGGAGCCTGATGTGGCACTCGATCCCAGGACCCTGGGATCATGACCTGAGCTGAAGGCAGATGCTTAACCGACTGAGCCACCCAGACGTCCCAACATCTTAAGTTCTTAATTTTGACCTGCTTCTCCTTTCTGTCCCTAGTTTCACATTGCCTTCATTCCACTGCTCTTACAACAATGCGATTTTCATCCCTGAGCTCTATTTCTTGTATTCCTCTTGTTCTTACTGCCCTAAACTGGTTTTTAAAAGGCAATGTAAGCTTTCTTTTCCTCCAGAAAGGCTGGGGGTCTTTCGCTTTTCTGAGCCTGTTTCCTGCAATAATTGTCTCAAAGTCAATCCAGTAAATTTTCCATGAAGCCCTTCTGCTTACACTCCACCTGGATAGAAATGATCTACATGGAACTTGAGGTAGAGACTCTCATTTCTTTGTCAGTGTTCAACTTGATTGTAGAGACCTGGCCTCTACCTGAGGGCAGAGGCTTCTCACTGCCGCACATATTAAGTGGTTTTTCACTCCTCCCTGAGACTAAGCTCAGTATTATCTTGGCAAATTGTAGTGCTATTCTTGGATCTCTGAATAGCACTCTTCCTTAAAGGGTCCATGCTGGTTCCCTGCATGAACCTTCTGGCTCAAAGCATGCTGTTATTGGTTAGTTTTGCTATCTAATGGTTTACATGGTATTTTATAACGCGTATTGGTAAGAACACAAAATCAGACAGAAAACTTATATACTGTTCAAAAGTATAAAAAAACGCAAACTCATTTAATCCAGAAGCCCATAAAGGCTATTAATATGTGTATGTTTTTGTATATGTATGTTTACTTTAAAACATGTAATATACACATTCAGCCTTGTTCCTTTCATTGGAAAGTTCAAGGTAGCAATCTCAAGAACACTCAGTACACATTAACACAATTTTTAAGCATTGTTATTCAGGTCTGCAAAGAATTGTGTAAGACATTTTCTTTCTTTTGTAATGCTTCAAGTGTCTGTTGGTCTCTTTGATAAAGCCAATTGGAGAAGCTACAGTGAAAAACTGAACAGTTATAGCCAGCCACTTGGAAGTCACTATGGTATGGTCATTCAGTGTTTTTTACTTCAGAAAAAATTAAATAAGAGAAAGGATTAGAGAATCTTGTCTGATAGATTTCTGCCCTGCTTCTGGTACTAATTAGCTCAAAAACTTTGGTCAGGTTTCAACGTGTCTGTGCCTTTGTTTCTCTAATTATAAAATGTGGGAGACTGACCACGTGAACGCTAAATCCCCACCCTTCCTTAGAATCCCATGAGTCTGTGATTCTGTTTCTACTATCCAGGAAACAAAACAAGCGAACAAGCAATCTATTATGACAATCTTTAATTTCAAGTTCAAAAGAAAAAGGTTTTATGGGATATGATACTCTTGTTCCCAGCAGTAATTGTGTAGCCTGTGTAAGTTATTAAGATAATTTCTTCAAAACTCAGTGTCTTCACAGGTTAAATGAATATAATTTCATGAATCCTACCAACCTCATAGTGTTCTTATAATGTCTTTGGGAGCAAAAATTATAAGGATAAGTATAAAGACACTATTAATTTTAAATTTCAACACAAATGACTTCAGATATATGTATATGCAGATGTATATCTGTCAAGTATGTACACAGTAGTACTTAGTATTTTTGCCTTACCTGGCAACATGCTTGCTGGTCAGGTGACTTACTATATTCTACCTGATGGTGAAAGTTAATAGACAACACTAAATAGAGACTCACTATGCCATGTAAAGATCTGAAGAGAAGGTAAAATGGAAAGTTAGTTCCTGTGTGAATAAAATAAGGCTACCTCTTCCATTGACTCATGTCACTCCACGTGAGTGAAGTGATGTGTGCAATATTTGACTTGAATTCTTAAAAATTTGCTGTTTGTCTTCCATCCACTCTCTCTTTCCTCTCCCTGCTTTCTGCAAAATTGTTACAAATGGATCAGTCCTTAGGCTTACAGAAATGAAAGGACATGTGGCCACTCTGCATCCTTCAAACTCAGCTGTAGATCATTATGTGAGAAAAATAAACTTCTATGTTATTTAAGTCTCTGTATTCTGGGATGTCTTTGTTAAAGCAGCTTAGCAGGACACTAATACAGTGTGTTGGCTGTCTCAGATTAATTATTCATAGCACCCACTTTCACACTCAAAAGTATACTGGATTGGATGACAAATGGCATGGTTATCCCAGCTCTAAACACACAAGAGGTTAGTATTATATTGTGAGCTCATTCTCCCACCTTGAGAAATATTTTGCCCCAATAAGCATTGTCATTCAACTATACTGTTATAAAAAGTATTCTCACCTTTGAACAACCTGAAGGGCAAAGACTAATGCTTTTTTATGTTTTGAAAGTGAAATAGGACAAACTCTACAAAGCCTTTGAAGATAAAGACAGGGACAAAAAAGCAGCTCAGCACAATCCTTATTCTTGAAAAACATGGCTTTCAGACCTGTATTGTCATCACAGAGTGCAGTAGCTTTCAACTTGAAGATTACCTGCCTATCAAAAAGACAAGAAAAGCCAACAACTCCATGGGGATGGCAAAGTCATGGCCAAGAATTAACTAAGAAGCACAAGGGAGGAGACCAGCCCTGTTCTGGGAGGAGTGGAGGACTTTTAAGTACTAGATTTCTTTGGAGAACTGAAGTAAATAATTCTTCACATTTTTTTTTAAAGATTTTATTTATTTATTTGCGAGAGAGAGAATGAGAGACAGAGAGCATGAGAGGGAGGAGGGTCAGAGGGAGAAGCAGACTCCCTGCCGAGCAGGGAGCCCGATGCAGGACTCGATCCCGGGACTCCAGGATCATGACCTGAGCCGAAGGCAGTCGCTTAACCAACTGAGCCACCCAGGCGCCCAATAATTCTTCACATTTTAAAATGTCTCAAATTTCTCAAACAGAAGGCAAAAATCCTATGATGCGGAGCTGCAAATCAGCACTGGGAAATAAGTTGGAAGAGATTGAGGATCGTAGTCCTGTCCTTGTTTTGGGATGTCTGTGCAATGCCACCATTTCTCCTTCCTGTCCAGCAAACCACAACTCATCTCTATCTGCGTTGTGCATTAGGACTAATCTCATCACACCTTTTGTTCTTGTTTTCGTCAGTGTCTAGGAATCCCAAATAATCCCACAGCTTCATTTCTAATTTCCCTCTACGCGTTTCCTTTTCTGTGTCCTTCCCCCGCCAGTCTCCAACTCCCAAAACCTTTCTCCTGTGGAACTGGGAGCCTGGTATGAGCAAAACCTTCTATATTCTTTTTTTTTTTTTTTTTTTTAAGATTTTATTTATTTGGGCGCCTGGGTGGCTCAGTTGGTTAAGCGACTGCCTTCGGCTCAGGTCATGATCCTGGAGTCCCTGGATCGAGTCCCGCATCGGGCTCCCTGCTCGGCAGGGAGTCTGCTTCTCCCTCTGACCCTCCTCCCTCTCATGCTCTCTGTATCTCATTCTCTCTGTCTCAAATAAATAAATAAAATCTTTAAAAAAAAAGATTTTATTTATTTATTCGACAGAGAGAGAGACAGCTAGAGCAGGAACACAAGCAGGGGCAGAGGGAGAGGGAGAAGCAGGCTCGCCGCTGAACAGAGAGCCCGATGCGGGGCTCGATCCCAGGACCCTGAGATCATGACCTGAGCCAAAGGCAGCTGCTTAACTGACTGAGCCACCCAGGTGCCCCCAAACCTTCTATATTCTTAATCTCTTTTCTGAATGTTAACTTGACCTTCTTGCTCTAAGATCTGATTCTTCTGTGAGGACACTGCTTCCCTACAGTTGTTTTCGTCTTTTTATTTTTTTATCTTTTATCTTCTTTCTTCTTTCTTTTTATCTTCTTTCCACATTCCTGTTTCTACTGGGAGGTATGTGAAGGTCCTTCCTGCTCCTCACTGTTGCTTTCAGACATCTCCCTTCCCCTTTCCCCAAAACAGCCACAGATTTGAAGTTTCATCTATCAGACTATACCACCCATTACCCATCCTTTTTTTGTTTGTTTTTCAATTTTATTAATAAAAATATTTTTTTAGTCATCCAGAAATAAATCATCTATAGTTAGTTAAGAAAACTAATTTTCATCAACATTAAAAATCAGAACAAAATGTAGCAATTTTGATAAAATTATCAAGGAAGTAAAGTTGAGCTGAGAGTATTACACACACCAATTTTTGTTTATTTTTAAAGGTGGTGAGCATACATTATTAAACATAAGAATTAAAAATAAAAGCACTTGAGCACTTGTTATGACAAGCTTCTTAGTCATTCCACAATGTTATCCCTTGGACATTTTATCATCTGGTTACTGTCAGTCTCTAAAATTACCTTTCCCAATTCTCTGTGAATTAAACAGCCTGTGAAAGATTCTTCTAATTCCCTGGCTTCTCAATTCCTTGACCTCCTTTACTCTAGAGAGCCTGTCCTTCCTAAACACAGTCTTTCACTCTCACTGATGTTTCTTGGGCTTAGTTACATGTAGTAACTTCATTCCCTTGATAGTATCAATTTAACCACATCATTCATCAATTAACACCAATCTTTTTACTTTTTTATTTTTCCAGTTTTATTGAGATATAATTGACATACAACACTGCATAAGTTTAAGGTATATGATGTGTTGATTTGATACATTTATATATTGCAAAATGATGACCACCATGGGGATAGCTAGCACCTCCCTCACATCACAAAATCACCATTTCTTTTTTCTGGTGAGACTATTTTCTGTCTTAAAATTTACTCCTGATATATGCCTAGTTCAACATTTCTGCAACTACAACCAAATCCTTCGGGCCTATCAACTTTTTATTCTCTCTCAGTGTCCTCCTGTCCTTTCTTCTTCTCTAATAAACCTAGCTAGATTCCACTATTAATTATTATAATAGTTTCTTTCATTCCATTTGTTACTCATACCTTGCAAAACCTCTGCCTTGGTTAAGCCAGATTTTCCATTTAACTCAGCACAGAAAAATCGGCTGAAGAGAAACAGACAACGTATTAAATGGCCTTACTTTTTCATGACTACTGGTCTTAGATGGTCCACTCATGTGTCTCAAAGCAAACACACTGTGGCCTCAACAGCCAAATTCAGCCCAATATCTGGTTTTACAAATAAAGATTTATTGGAACACAGTGACATTCACTTGTCTATATTATTATTTATATTATTTTATTTATATTATTGTTATATTTTGTTATTGTCCATGGCTGCTTTCACTCTAAGGCAGAGTTGAGAAGATGTGACAGAGTCCAGATGGCCTAGAGCCTAAAATATTTACTGTCTGATCCTTCATAGAAAAAGTTTGCTGACCTCTGTTCTAGAAGACAAGTTTAAATCTACTCCTTCTTCTCAACTTTTCAACAATACCTCCCTGATCCTAACTTGTACTTGAAGCCCTTGTGTCCTATTTTATTTAGAAAAAAGAAATAGTAAACATAAAAAATCACCATGTTACAACCACTGCTCTTTCTACTGCTCTGTCTATGCCAATATAAATCATAATTTCAATACTGATTGATAATTTCCCTTTTCTTACTACAGATAAACATGCATGCTCATATTTGCCTTTAGCTGTTGATCACTTTTTAGTTCTCCTCGACAGAAAAGCTTCTCAAAATTGTTGTCACCATTTCTACATTCTCTCCTGAACTCACACTCCAGTTGGACTTTGATTCCTACCATTCAACTGAAATTACTCTTGTCAGACCACCATGAACCTCCATCCCACTACATTCAAGGATCAATTTTCAGTTTTTGTTTGTTTGTTTATGTCTGATCTACTAGCAGCACTGAATCCCTGCATTCTCCAAACCCTTTCTTTAGTAGGCTTCTAGGACATCACACTCTGCTGATTTTGTCCCTATTTTACTGGCTACCCATCTTCCTTGACCTTTATTGAGCCCCAGGCTTACTTCACAGAGCTCTGTATTCTCCCTCTCGGTCATCTCACCCAGCTTCATGGCTCTCAGTGCTATCTCTAGCCCACGATTCTCAGACCTCTCTTCTGAGTTCCAGACTCATACAACCATTTACAGTCTTCGCAAAAAGTTATATTTCCAGAATCAGACTCCTGATGCTCATCCTTCACCAAAACAGGATGCTTCAAACCATAGTCCCCATTCCAGAAAATGGCCACTTCTCCTATTTGATTGTTTTGGCCAAAAAATGTTGGATTCAGTGTGATCCTCTTTCTTTCACAGCTCCTTATCTCAGAGGCTGGGTCTTTCCAGTGGCCTGTCATGCTCTCTATGATCTGGCCTCCAGTGCTGCTGTGACTCACTTCCTCTTCTTGCTCAATCTGCTCTTGGTTTGAACTTCTGGGAATGTTTCAACCCCAGGGTCATTGCACTTATTCCTCTTTCCTCTCCCCTGTTGACAACTTAAAACCCCCATCTCTGCTTTATTTTTTCCCTAGTATTTAGCACTAATGATATACTTCATTTTTAAAATTTTATATTTGTCTCTATCCACCCACTAGAATGTATACTGCATTAGCAGGAATTTATAGACATAATTTTTGTCTGGTGCAGCATTCCCAGCAACTGGAGTAGTTCTGGCTTATAGCAGGTTTTCAATATACATTTCTTGAATCAAAAATGCATTAACATTTTTTAAAGAATACAAAACTAAGCATACATATAAAAATTGCTGGAGGAGAGAGAAAAATCAGGATGTTTTCTCATAGTGACATTCTCTCCTGTCTGGCCCTGAAATGCTAGTAAATAAAATTAGTCACAAGATTGTTTGTGTGCATATTTATTAATTTATATTCTGTTTAATAAAGTATAAGCTGTCAGTTCTGAAAGTTTTCGTTATGGGACCCGAAGTGGAAAATTGGCTGCCTTGCATATTTTCCTCTTTGTGAATTGAGTTTGCGAAAAATCCCTTATGATCACACTGAATATGTTCAATTGGACTGGCTTAGTTTATGGACTAGTTCTTGGCCTTTTATTTCCAGTTCACTAATTTTAATCCATCAGCTTTATAAGCTATGAAATGTCCCATTTTCCTCAGGTAAAATGGTTTACCAATCATGTCTGCATGGGATGGTCAGTGTCTCCTTCAAAAAATCATTCCAGTTAAGCCTTCACTACCACAGGAAGGGAAGTCAAATGATACAAGACAATATCCTCTGTCTCTCAGTGGTATGAAGGTGTCCATTGAAATAAACTAATCATCTCTGACTACAGATTTGGGTTTGGATAGAAAATATAGCCCCAAAAGTAACTAGATTACCATTTTAGCTCAATTAATTCATTCACTCATTGAATTCATTTTGACTCAGTTCTTCAACAAATATTTATTATGCATCTACTACATACCATGCACTGTCGTGTGCACTGGGGATGTGGCAATAAATAAAACGGCATATGGTCAATATTATTGTGAAACTTAAATTCAATTAGACAAAAATCTAATACAGAAACAGAAAGATAAACATCAGGTAATGATTATAATTATGACATACATAATATGTTGTAATGTGATAGAAATTGGAGAGATGCTATAGAGTGGTAGTGAGGTTCCTGAAGATGATTCCTAATGCCAAGACAAGATGTACATTATGAGTAGTCCCCCAGGAGAGGATATTGGGAAGGATCATTCCTAGCAAAAGGAGGTTGTTCTGAGACAAAGACCTCTGGGCAAGAATAAGTAACTATTGTATGTGTCTTACAGTTATGTATATTTTATGGCTAAGTAAAAATGTAGCCAGTTCAGAGGTGCTTATTCCATAAAAATAAAGTTCAATGAATATTTAAAAATAAAGCAAATAAATAGGCAGCTATATAGAAACTGTAGACACTACAGGAGAATAGAAAGGAGTTAAATAAAACCCGTATTTACTCCCACCATCAAAAGCTAAATTAGTATTTTGTCTGCACATATATAATGTGTTTTTATTCTTCTTTCTTTAACATAGCAGTGAGAATACTTCATTTTATATATTCTCAAGAGTAAAACTCCCATAAACTAGGCATCAAGTTTGGTATTCATGATTATGACACATTTATCTACTGATTTTGGAATTTTGGCAGTTTTATTAACTCTCATCCTACAATCATAGCAGTTTTTTCTATTCTGATTTAATTTTATTTTTGTACATATTAAACACTTAGCAAGAACTAGTTTTTGTTTTTAATAATTAGGCAGAAATATACATACCATAAAGAGCTGTTACCTTAAGCCTATATCTTCCTAACTAGGAAATTAGAATTTCTTTTTTTTTTTTAAAGATTTTATTGATTTATTTGACAGAGGGAGAGAGAACACAAGCAGAAGGAGTGGCAGAGGGAGGGGGAAAAGCAGGCTCCCCACCGAGCAGGGAGTTGGATGTGGGGCTCGATCCCAGGACCCCAGGATCATGACCTGAGCTAAAAGTCAGATGCTTTAACCGCTGAGCCATCCAGGTGCCCCAGAAATTTGAATTTCTATTGGTGGGCCTAAGGCTACAAAATTACAAAGATTGGGTAAAGAAAATATTAAAGGATTACTGCATGATTCAAATGTTATACTAAGATTGATATTAGCTATTGAGCTACATAAGGAACATACTATCTATAAATGAACTTTGTGATATTAAAGAATATTTTCGATAAGTAGTCCTGTCTCTAATTATGGTTCTAAATCATCAACATGTTATTCTGAGTCTACTGTTATCTACCTGACAAGTGGAAAGAATTACTGGCTACAATCTGAGACATCTGGGCTTAGTACCAGCTTTATCAGGCTAGATGACATTGAGCAAGTCATTTAATTTCTGTGCCAGAAATCTGTCATTTACAACAAACGGTTAATAATTCCTCTCTTTCAGCACCCAGGGGTGTCAAGAGGATTAAATAATTTAGCTGAATGAATCAAATAAAACATTTTAGTTATTATAGTATATTGACTGAATTGGGGTATTGTATATGATCATATATAAAATAAGTAAAACATTCCATACAAGTTTAAGATATAGTATCCCTATTTTTCATATCTGTAGTGCACAAGGCAATAATGTGCACACAAAGTCATTACCAAAGTTTTCTGAATACTATGGTCCATCCAGTTGAAACTTTCATTTTTAATCAAAATTTTAGTTATTCTGGGATAGTGTTTTAGGTCATCTAGAGACTAAACAAGGATGAGGGGTGGGCATACATCTGTGGTTTCCCTTCACAACTTCATGATTTCAAGAAGAAGAAAGCAAAGTAAACTTGCTTGAACTATTTTGTTGTTGTTTGTTTGTTTAATGGAAATTCTTTAGCAAAAGATTTAATCAGTTGTTTGCACTGATTGGCTAATTAGAATGCATTTAACCAAGTGCAAAGCATCTGGTCAATTCCATTGAGTCCATTACTCAAGCTGCCAATTTTATTTTAAAGAACATCAATAACCACACTTGGATCATTATAGCTAGCCTCAACTATATAAATGGCTTGAATTACTCCCTTCCCTCTCTTATTGAGAATGTTTGGTAAATCTAGCACCAGCATAAATATTTGAGTCCAAACTATCTAGATAGTACCCCAAATCTGTGTGTTTTGAGCTAAAACAAAGCCATTGGGACAAGCAAATATGTTGCTAGAAATCCCTGACTCTTTTGGTCACTCTTGTGGATGGGCTGGACCATGGCAAGGGCAAGAGGAACAAGCCAAGCAATAGGATTTTGTGATTGCTTTAATTCCAGGCCAACTCACACAGGACACCAGGAAAATGAGCCTCTTCCTTGGCTAGTCTATGATTTATCTAACACAGTGATTCTGACTAGTGAACAGTGAACAATGTTTGTATGCAATTACATGAAGTATTAACAACATGAATACGATCAGTATCAGTGGGAGAAGTGCCCTGTATATTCTCAAATGCATGCTTGAATTTATATATCAAAAATCTCTTTCATTTAGATTTCCTTTAGTTTCTTTTAAAATAAACTTTACTTAAGAGATGCCTGGATGGGGCGCCTGGGTGGCTCAGTTGGTTAAGCGACTGCCTTCGGCTCAGGTCATGATCCTGGAGTCCCAGGATCGAGTCCCGCATCGGGCTCCCTGCTCGGCAGGGAGCCTGCTTCTCCCTCTGACCCTCCCCCCTCTCATGTGCTCTCTCTCATTCTCTCTCTCTCAAATAAATAAATAAAATCTTTAAAAAAAAAAAACTGCAAAAGAATGATCTTTAAAAAAAAAAAAAAAGATGCCTGGATGGCTCAGTTGGTTAACCATCTGATTCTTGATTTTGGCTTAGGTTGTGATCTCGGGGTTGTGAGATTGAGCCCCATGTTGGGCTCTATGCTTGGTGTGGAGCCTGCTTAGGATTCTCTCTCTCCCTCTGCCCCTCCCCGCCTCCCTCTCTAAAAAAATAAAATAAAATAAAATAAAATAAAATAAAATAAAATAAAATAAAATAAAATAAAATAAAATAAAATAAAATAAAATCTTCTAAAAAATAAAAATAAAAACAAATAAACTGTACTTGAATGTACAAATATGTTGTCAACCTCATGCTTCATCATTTTACTCTCAACAACAATAATAGTAATAGTTGCAAGTAACATGCTTTGAATGTCTACATGCTTTATCTCATCTATTTTCCCCTTTTTATGGGTGATGGTAGCAAAGCTCGGAGGGGAATGAGTAACTTGCCCAACGTCAGAGAGTTATTAGTTGTGGGAGTGGTTTCAAACTCATGCTATCCAACTCCAGAGCAGCTATGATTAACTACTACATTATTAGGTTCATGACAATAGAGACCTGAAAACACCGATGATAAAATCAAGAATGAGTATGACTGTGCTTAAGAATGAACTTCTTACAATTAGACCCAGCATTGTAGATTATTACCAGTTAAAATAAAAATATTCCTATAAAATTGTGAAGTCCACTCTATTAAACTTTGAACTACTTTTTAAAAGATTTTATTTAATTATTTGAGAGAGAGAATGAGCATGAGCAGGGGGAGGGGTAGAGGGAGAAGCAGACTCCCTGATGCCTTGGGAGCTGGACACGGGGCTTGATCTCAGGACGCTGAAATCATGACCTGAGCTGAAGGCAGACGGTTAACTGACTGAGCCACCCAGGCACCCCTGAGCTATTTTGATATACCTGTCTTCTTCTATGTTGATGGGCTTCTCACACATGCTTCTACTAGCAAGGCAAGGTCATGATTTGTCTACCTATCTGTTCCTCCTTCTAGATCTTGAGTTTTCCAAGGACAGGAATATTTCTTCATTCTTCTTTGTCTCCAGTAGCTAGCCTAGTTATTGAGTAGTATAGTATATACTATAGTATTAGAGGCATTGTCTTAGAAGCACTGAGTAGATGACTGTTGAATAAATTTTGCTGTTAATACTCAGGAGAATAAACAAAATGACCTTTTGTGTATCTCCCAAATTCATTATTCCTTGACACAGTCTTCACAGGGAATTTTCTGCTCCTGATTGCTATTTACAACACTGAAGAGCCTCACTGGAATAATGCAGTTCAAGCTTTTAGGAAAGTTCATTATTCAGCTATAATGTAGCTGAAAAATGATCATTTCTTAGAATGATGCATAGTAGTTTCTGCATTTTGGTACAGAATAGGCTATACCTATTAAAGAATAGGCTGGGATTACTCTTCTAAGCAAATAGCAGGGCCTGTCCACGTTCATAGGCCATGAGGTCCTTGAAAACAATGAGTTAGTAAAACATGGCAAATAAGCCCTCCACATGATGTATGTACCTAGAAAAAAAAAAAAAAGAACATAGCTGCTGGAAAAATACTATTTAAGTTTGAAAACTAGTACCGCCAATTTCTAGATATGGAAACTTGCGCAGGTATAGAAACTATTTGCCTTGATTTCTTCATCTTTTTTCAAGATTTATTTATTTATTTGAGGGGGGAGGGGCAGAGGGAAAGGGAGAGAGAGAGAATCCTCAAGCAGACTCCCCACTGAGCATGGAGTCTGACATGGGGCTCGATCCCAAGACCCTGAGATCATGACCTGAGCCAAAATCAAAAGTCAGATGCTTAACTGATGAACCACCCAGGTGCCCCACTTCACTTCCTCATCTTTAAAATTTGGGATAATAAAGGGATTTGGTAAGACTTTTTTTTTTTTTAAAGATTTTATTTATTTATTTGAGACAGAGAGAATGAGAGACAGAGAGCACGAGAGGGAAGAGGGCAGAGGGAGAAGCAGAACCCCTGCTGAGCAGGGAGCCCGATGCGGGACTCGATCCCGGGACTCCAGGATCATGACCTGAGCCGAAGGCAGTCGCTTAACCAACTGAGCCACCCAGGCGCCCCTTGGTAAGACTTTTTTAAGAATCAAATGCTTTAAGCCACATAAAGCACATACAATAATTTCTGGCACAAAGTATTCGATATAATTTATTTATTTAAATCATCAGTAATTATGAGAATTATCTCTTCCTACATTTTTTGGAACTACAAAAAGTAAAGACAACTAGCACAACAGCAACACGTTTTGCCCCCAAAATGCTTTCTAACCTACAGTTTTGTTTTATGTCTGCTTTCAGTGAAAGAGAAGGCTAAGAGATCTATCAACTATCAGTCAGTATGTCTGCTTATGTTAATGTATCTAATCTTTAAATCATGGTAATAAATGAGGCTGAGAGAAATTACTTAGGGTTGTATTGCTTTTCAGCGGCTGAGTTCAGATTCAAGCTCAGTTCTCTCTGATTCAGAAAACTTTAGAGCAATGTTTTCCATTCTATGTGTTGGAAAATAGAGATGCTGGAGTTATTTTTAAAGATTCTTTAGTTTATAGGGGCCACGATAACTGTCTGTAAACCCAAGTGTTACTGTGTCTCATAATGATATGAAATAGAATTTCAGCACGCTATTAAAAATAAACATAGGGGCGCCTGGGTGGCTCAGTAGGTTGAGCATCAGACTCTTGATTTTGGATCAGGTCATGAACTCAGGGTCGTGAGATCCAGCCTGCATTGGGCTCTGCACTCAGTGTGGAGTCTGCTTGTCCCTCTTCTTCTGCTCCTATCCCTACTTGCTCTCTCTCTCTAAAATAAATAAATAAATTTTTTTAAAAATGCTACAAATTTAATATTTTAAGAAATTCACAACATCCTGTTATTATATAGTTTCTCCACCAACAGATCATAAAAATACAAATAAAATATTGTAATTTAAGGGGATCATATAACTCTACCATAGATATTTCTCTATGACATGGAAGACAACACAATGAGAGGGAAAAACTATATAGAGGACTTAAAACAAGCCCAGTGGAAAAGTGAAGCCCCATATAATGACTGTCTGCCACCTGGATTTTTACTGAATGAATGAGTAAATGAATGACTGAGTATGTATACAGATACATATACACAAACAGAAAGGGACTGAATGTTTACAGCCCATGAAGACAATTAAGAACACTTAAGAGCACTTCATTAGCAAGGGAACTATAATTCTCCTTCTCTTCCCCAGTACATGAGAACATCTAGAATGGCTTTTCCTATAAATTTATTCTAGGAGGTGAAAATTGGTATTTCTTTATGAAAAGGTTTGTATGGTCAAGTAAATTTGGCAAATATTGTACTCTATAACCACATTTTAGAGAGTCCTCAAGTACATAGGCAAATTATAAGCTCTGAAAAATCTTATGGTAAGAAACCCCAGAATTTCCCTAATCTATTTGATCACAGAAGCCCTTTGTCCTGAGAACAAGCATTAGCCTCTGGCAGAACGAGTTATCCAAGGCACATAATTTGGGAAACAAATTTCTACATTATTCTTATCCATCAAGGTGTCAGTGAGATCCCTTTTGATACTTCATGTAATTAAGTTGTTAAATGTTCTTTTTATTGTTCAAAATATAAGGTCTTTCACAAAAGAAAAAAAAAAAAAAACACAATTCCTGAAATGGATCTCTAAAACCCAGAAGCCACAAAGGCAGGACCCTTGTCCTCTGTCATGACAGCTCACAGGTATCCAGGCAGCAACACTTCATCTCCCTAACTGCCCTTTCCCTGTGTGTTCAGTTGTGTGCTGAAAAGTGATCCCCGGGGGTGAAAATGGCCCTGGGGATTGTTAGTAGGTCACACAGCTGAGCTGACTGCAAGGTTACAGGGAAGCAAGTAATGCTTTTGCAGGTTGGGGAAAAAACAAAACAAAACAAAACAACCACTCCTGGGAAACTCTGGCTCAGCACAGTCACTAGCATGCAGCCTATAAGCTTCCCACCATGGGACCTCTCTCCATAGCTGCTGATCTCTGAAAGCCCTACAGCTGATGCCATTGAACAGGGACAGGGAGCCTTTGAGGCCTTGCCAAGATATACTGGGATGGTGACAACAAGGATGCCTGTCTCAGAAGGGTGATCAGTAGGATACCTTCCAAATCCCTTTTAAGAAGATATGACATGCAGGCATATCCTGGGATTCCCGTGGAACATAAAAAGCTGAAGGAAAGCTACATGCTGATATTCTCTGATCTTCTCCACAAACCATCACACTTTGTTCATTGGACACTACATTCTGGGGACTATAGTAGGCCCTGTAGGAGGTGAAAAATGAGGAACATCATGTTCTCTCCTTTACCCTTCAATGAGCTTACAAACTAATTTGGTAAGATAACATGAGTGCATTTTAAAAAGATAAATTACCCTGCAGAGCAATTTATACTTAGCATCAGGTGAATGGAATGGGTTGTATTTGTGGAAAGATGACAATCCAGGCAAGGAGAATGGCTTTAAGCAAAAACCAGAGGGAATCAATACACCAGCTTGGTGAAGGAAGGAGAGGAAGCATTTGGGTAAAGAAAAGTTTCAGGAGTAGGATTAATATGAAAATGGATCTTGGATGCCAGGTTAAAGAGTACAATTTAGGTATTAGTATTTTTTTAAAAAAGGAAGTGGGTCACCTGGGTGTATAGTCAGTTAGGCATCTGACTCTTGATTTCTGCTCAGGTCGTGATCTCAGGGTCATGAGCTCGAGCCCCACGTTGGCTCTATGCTCAGCACAGAGTCTGCTTGAGATTCTTTCTCCCTCTCCCTTTGCCCCTCCCACTCATGCTCTTTTTCTCTCTAAAATAAATAAATGACTCTAAAAAAATAAAAATAAATTAAAAAATAAAAAAGGAAGTGAGCTAGCCTTACAAATTTCTAATGCTACACCCTCTTCCTCTAAAAACATAATCCCATTGTTCCAGTCATACCCAACTATTTGCTGTTACTCACATGTACCCTGTTCCCCTTCTCTGTTAATACTATTCTCACTCTTTGGAATGCCTTTTCCAATTTTATAGCCTGCTGACTTCACCCTACAGTTTATGTAAAACAAATAGTCCAGTGGACCTGTCATTGAATACAAATGTAACATCAGTGTAATATGTCACATCAATGCTCAAACTACCAGAGTACTTAGCCCCATGGATGTAAGTATTAGATGTCAGCTCCCTCTCAATATCTTTTCAGGTATTTCTGAGGGGTTCTTATGAGAAATGTTTACATTCAAGTTCTTTAAACATTGCCCACAGGACAAATACTCTTGGGGGGTTGGGGGAGAGAGGCGAATCATCTCTTCCACTGCTGCACTAAGCTAGCATTTGCAATCACTTAGTAGGTGATGTTAAGCTCTCAAAGGGCCAGAGCTCTGTAATGTATCATGATCCAGGAAGAGTGGGGTGGGGGAAGGGGTGATATGGGATGACAGGTCCTTTTGCTGATTCTGTATTGAACTTTCTCACCTAAATCTTCTTTGAAAAACCTAACTCAAAATTATTAAGCCATGCACGTAATTCCCTGGCTTTCATATCTGAAAAGGTCGTTTAGGCTCAGCTGGATCCTAGAGCTTGCATCACATCATCAGGACTTAACTTGCTCATTCCTTCCATGTCTTGGCTTTGCTTTTCTTTTGTCTGCTTCAGGCTCAGGCATACACAGAGCTGGCATCACTGGATACAGAAGAGTTTCTTTACCACAGGTACTCCAAAAGTGCACTGATATGGTCTCCGTTTTACCTGCTTTGTGTTACATGCCCATCCCTGAACCAAAGATAGCAGAGATAGAATGTATTGACTGAATAGGCTATATCATGTTCCACTCATGGATCTAGGGGTATATGAATTCTGCTGAAGCACTGGGCCTATACTAGAAGAGAACTGCTTCTTAATAATATAAAGAAAACTGGGAACATTTTACCAGAAAATCAGTTAATGGATGTTAGAGAGACAAGTAGATATAATAGCTGTTTGCTATTGCCTCCAAGCAACACCATTTGTGCCCAGGTCTCTCAAGTTCTTTGATCTTACAATCTCTCCTTCTTCTCTAGTCCTTAAACCCCTTCTCCAAAGAAGTTAATCAAAAGCAACCCAACAATCTAGAAGAGAAAAGGGAGGGCAAATATTATGCCATACAATTCATTATCCTTGTCTCTGTTCTCAACCCATCAACAAAATAAAGCCCTCCAAACTCCATCCTCATTCCCCCTCTCCATTTCAAATCATTCTCTCCTATTCCAGACAATAAACAAAAGTGCCAAGGAGAACCACCATGGAAACACATGCTCAGGAGATACACTGAACAAAGCTCAACCTGGTTTGATCTCAAATAAAATACTCAGCAATGGCTTATGTTGCAACTCAATCACCACGTCTTCTGGAGGTCTTCTTAGATATAGCTGGTCATTGTTGAGACCCCTTCTTGCCAATTTCTTAAAATCCCTATTCATGTCTTTATGCTTTGCTCTCCCAAATTTCTTACCTCCCTTCAAAGGTGAGGGTCTCAATATCAAAGACTATGTCTTTTTTCACTGAATCACAATGTTTAATTCAGTGTATTTCATCACTGAGCCCCCTCTGCCTAAAAAGATGCCTAATAGAAAATAAGTTCCCATGGGCGCCTGGGTGGCTCAGTTGGTTAAGTGACTGCCTTCGGCTCAGGTCATGATCCTGGAGTCCCTGGATCGAGTCCCACATCGGGCTCCCTGCTCGGCAGGGAGTCTGCTTCTCCCTCTGACCCTCCCCCCTCTCATGTGCTTGCTCTCTCTCATTCTCTCTCTCTCAAATAAATAAATAAAATCTTTAAAAAAAAAAAAAGAAGTTCCCATAATTGCTTGTTGAAATAATAATTCAATAAATGATGAAATAATGAAAGAGTTGGTTTGGGAACTTTAATCCATTGGAAGGGTAGAGGTGGTTCAAAGGTGAGAGAGGTGACAGGAAAAGGCTAATTTTAAGTCAATTATGCTTTTTACAACCCAGCAGTCATTATAAAAAATTGCAGGAACTTCAGTGTATAACTCAATTGCAAGGTAGTCCACAAAGCAAGCTGATTAACATGTTCTCTGGTCTCTGGGGAATTCTAAATCTATTATAGAAAAAACTGGCAGAAAACACAGGTAAACAAATAAACATAGAAACCATGACATAAATTTGGATTGTTCACAAGCCTGAGTAAATATATAATATAGGCTGACAGGTAGCAAAGCAGTTTAAGGGGTAACAATGGAGGGAGGAAAGAAGGAAATAGAACTTGTATTTCTAAACAAGGTAGATTTTGACAAAACTCAAAAAGCCTAATTCACCCCACACTGTGGCTTTATTTAAGGAAAGTGAAATGATATGAAGAATTTCCATTGAATAAAACCAGTGGCAAAGTGATGGACAAATTATTTTTTAAACATTTACCACAGATACTGAAGAAAAGCAAACAAAAGAAAGCAGAGGCTTTCTAAATCCACTCCTCTCTCCCTTGAGAAACTCAGTGTGATTCAAGTAAGAGAGCAGTTTCTATGTCTGTCTCTCAGGTTCATCTGAAAACTGGAACGTCTCTTCAATTCACAAATAGCAAACTGAAAGAGAGGAATGGTCTGCCAGTTTATAAGACTAACTAAAAAGCCTGAATGGGAGAAATTATCCAAGGTGGGAATACTGGGAGATCCAAACACATACAGTATCAGTGGCTGGAATGATATCAGGTCTATAAGGTGTTGCAAGGTGGCCTGGCAGAGAACAAGAATCACATTATGTCCTCCACACCATTCTTTCCTTTCAAGTGAGACATTTTTATACAAATGTATATCCATTTGCTCAATACATATTTGTCAATGATCTAAGAATCACAATGTTACTTGCCAGCACTGGAGATTTGAAGATAAAGCTTAGCTCCTACTGATGACAGTGTATGTTATGTTAGAATAATCATACTATAGCTAACAATAATAAACTCTGTACAAAATATAAAATATGATTATTTAAAGTGACTGAATAGAGAATAAAAGAAGGCAAAAACTGGAGGGTATTGAAACCTTGAAAGAAGTGAAGTCCGCTTGGAGAGATATACCTTTATAAGGTTTTCCCCCTAAAAGAACTCCCACACTCACAATGAATAACAAATCAATTTTAAGCAAAAATACAGTCATTATTTGCTTGGATCTCAGAAGATGGAGTTTGTACCACCAAAGCAGCTGAACACTGATAAAAAGAAAACCTGAAAGAAGAAATACACTTGAGGGGAGCCCCAAAGTCCAAGTATAATCTTTCCTCAAATTCTTGATTGACCCCAGAACTGTTCATACTCCAAAATGCTCAATGGGATTACCAAATGGAAGGCTGAATAAACAGAACAGAGATTTCAACTGCCACCAACCACTGCAGGAAGAAAGTATAGAATTGTAATTTTACTAAATTATTATTGTTGTTGTTGTTGTTGTTATTATTATTTGGCAAACACCTTGAATTTTATTCCCTAACAAAAAATAAAACTAATTTTAGTTGCAGGTGACTAGTGAATTAAATTCCTGAAAGGAAAAACAAAAACAAAAACACACACACACCACCATTCAGAGAAAGATAATATAATCCAGTCTTCTCAACATTCTATATATCCAGTAGACAGTAAAAATGTAGAGAAGCAAAGTGTGACACATAGAGGGGAACAAAAGTCAATACAAATGGACCCAAAGATGACCCAGATTTTAGCATGCAACATTTAATTAGATGCCAGATGTCATAAATTTAATGTGTTTCGCTGCTGATTTTATTTTATTTCCTTAAAGAGTATTAGATTTTGTTTTGTCTTTGAACAAAGTAATTTGCAAATCACTTTATCATTCGAGATTGGCTTTTATGCTTTGTTGTGGATGGTCTAAAGAGGCCTTCATGGGGTGCCTGGGTGGCTCAGTCATTAAGCGTCTGCCTTCAGCTTAGGTCATGATCCCAGGGTCCTGGGATGGAGCCCCAGATTGGGCTCCCTGCTCCGTGGGAAGCCTGTTCTCCCTCTCCCACTCCCCCTGCTTGTGTTCCCTCTCTTGCTGTCTCTCTCTCTGTCAAAATAAATAAATAAATAAATAAATAAATAAATAAATAAATAAATAAATAAATAAAATCTTTTTAAAAAATTAAATTAAAAAAATAAATAAAGAGGCCTTCATTCTTGGACTAATTTAGCCTCACTATTAAGGAATAACAATTCTCAGGAAGTTGGTAAGGATTAAAATGTGTCCCCCCTCAAAAAAAAAAATTATATGCTGAAGTCCTAATGCTCAGTACCTTGGAATTTGACCTTATTTAGAAATAGAGTCATTGCAGCTATGGTTAGTTAAGATGATGTCAAACTGGAGTGGAGTAGAACCTTAAACCAGTATGACTGGTATACTGAAGAGGAGAAGAGAAGAGATACACAGGGAGATGGCCATGTGACAACAGAGGGAGAGATTGGAGTGATGCATCCACAACCAAGAAACACCAAGGATTGTCAGGAAACACCAGAAGCTAGAAGATGTAAGTAAAGATCTCTCCTAGAGATTTCAGAGTAAGCGAGCCCCTGCTGACATCTTAATTTTTGCTTTCTATCCAGAACTCTGGAGAAATAAATTCCTGCTGTTTTAAGCCACCTAGTTTGTGGTACTTTATTTATGGCAGCCCGAGGAAACTAATGTGTAACTCAATGTCTCAGGCATGACAAAGTTTCTTCATTCTGGCCTTTGGGAATGCAAAATCTTCCCATTCCCCATGTTGTGTGAGGGGCAGTTGTTGTTTCGCCTACTGCTGTCTTGGTGAAGTTCCCTCTCAAACCAATGGCTCAAGAGGACTCCTCGAATGGATCTCTAGAACTTCCTTCTTATGATATTCTGCTTTCAAATTCTAGCCCCCTCACTTACCTGACACTCTGGTTTCTGCCTCCTTAGTTAAATGAGACTATTGACTGTTTTGGTTCCTCTCCCTGTATTACAGCCTGGAAATTGCCTCCAGGTAGTAAGCCTGGTGAGTCATAAGGGGCTCACCTCATGTTTCCCTTCTCTCAGGGGTCATATTGTTGCTCTTCCTCTTTTCTAACTTCTGAAAACCACTGCTTCATATAATTGATCCTATGTTTTAGTTGTTTATGGTAAACAGATAATTCTCATATCACTTCCTTTTTCATAGGTGGGATGGAAGTCTAATGCATATAATCCTCAAGAGAACATGGGAAATTTATCAGACAGACAAAATACCAGGCCATAAAGTAAGTGTGGGTTAACTTAAAAGATTTAAATCTTATGTAGCACTTTTTTCTTCAGATACAATGTACTAAATTAACAATCAATAGAATAAGAATTTTAGAAAAGCTCCAAATATTTGGAATTTAAACAAGACATTCCTAAATAACAAAGGGTTAATAAAAAAATAAACAAAGGAAGTTGCAAAATATTTAGCTAAATGATAATGAAAATTCAGTATATGTGCTGCCAAAGTGAGCATGATAATGAAAATTCAACATATGAAAATTTTGAGGACATAGATAAAGCAGTGCTTAGTGAGAAAATCATAGATTTATATGTATATAATTGAAAGGAAGAAAGATTTAACATCAATTATCTGTTTTCTATCTAATTATTTAGAGGAAACAAGAGCACATTAAAAAAAGTAAATAGATACATGAACATAATATAATAGTAAGATATGATAAAGATAAGAGCAGAACTCAATGAAATATAAAACACAAATATTAGAGAAAATTACCAAGCCAAAAGTTAGGTTTTTGAAAAAAAATTTTTTCTGGAAATACTGATAAAGAATAAAAAGACAGAAACAAATTTCCCAATATCAGAAATATGAAAGGTTAGGTAACTACAGATATAACCTATAATAAAAAGACAATAAAGAATATTTTGAATAACTTTATGGTGATGAATTCACAACTTAGGTAAAACTGATCAAAACTCTTGAAAAAGATAACTTATTAAACTGACACAAAATGAAATAAAAAACCTGAATAGCCCTATATTCATTAAGGAAATTGAATTAATTATCAATCTTACCATGACAAATGGCGTGTTTGTTTACATATGTTTGTATGTGAGTTGCTTTCAGTTTATTTCCTCCCCATACAAAATTGTAGGCTAATGATCTCTTTTAACAAACTGTTTCTGTTCATTTGTTGTTGTTGTTTTAAGTCTGAATTGATGTAATCTATTTAAAATTGTTTTTTATGTATTATACTACAGTATATTCCATTAGAGAAAAGCCACACACACAATTTCATTGATGACAGTCCCCCTTCTACTTCAGGGTCTGAGTCAGGATGCTGTGGGAAAATGTTCTGAAGACTATGAGAAATGCTATTTTCAGAGTATGTCTACAAAGTACATGTCTGAGATTCTTAAAAGCTCTTTTATCTAGCTAGGAGAAGCTTAAAACTTTCTGAGCTTTCAACAGAAACTTCTAACTGTAACACTGATGTGATCTTTACTCTAAGGACACATTTTTATAGGCAACACTCTATTTGGTATTTGCATTGAATCCATTTTAATTTTAGAGTCTTTTGCTGGACAAGACTGAGGATTTTCAAGCCCATAAACTCCTGGTTCATCCTTATTTCCTCTAAATTATGCTTGGAATTTAGCTCATCCCTCTCCTGTCATGTTAGTCATGCATTACCATAGGCAGCTAGCTAATAAAAGGTGTTGATACTTTTGACTGATTCTGATTAATGAATTGTTCTTCCAGCACATCACCTAGATCCTGTTTCTTAGAATTCCTATAGCAGAAACCGTACTGCCTTTCCATTTCCAGTAGTAGTCTCCTTGGGGCCCTCCAGGCCTCTATCTGCTACATGGTCATACACTAACACCATGTTTTAGGTTGCTGTTATTGCAGTACCCTACTAGAAGGTTCCAATTTCTTCTTCAGTTGTTTGTTTTTGTATAACAAATTATCCCCAAAACAAGTTGGCTTAATTTTATTTGCTAGTGATTTGGTGGGTCAGGAATTCAGACAGGGCATGGCTTGTCTCAGATCCATGTGGTATGGATATACATGCAGGAAGAATAATTTCACCAATTACTTCATTGATTAGTGCCCAGACTAAAGGAGCTATCACTCCATTACTCCAGTGGGGCTACAACTGGACTCAGATTTCTGGATTTACAGAGATAAATGTCCCTTTTTTTATACCTGCGTATGGCAGGTATTGGTAATAAATTCTGATAATCCTTTCTCCTGATCCCCAGGACCCATCTCAAAACAGCACCACATCTAATTCCTATTAATCTGGACTTGCTCAGGAGGTGAAATAGTTATTAAATAAACATTCTTGTTGATAGAAATGTTAAAAAGATTGAGATAGAAAGTGATGTCTATTTTTGATACTACTATGTTTGTTTCAGAAGTAAGTTCACATGATCACTGTCTTATCTGGTTGAATTTTTAATACATACATAATAATCCAAGAATAGGGCACCTGGGTGGTCATTAAGTGTCTGCCTTCCGCTCAGGTCATGATCCCAGGGTCCTGGGATTGAGCCCCGCATCGGGCTCCCTGCTCCGCGGGAGGCCTGCTTCTCACTCTCCCACTCCCCCTGCTTGTGTTCCCTCTGTCGCTGTGTCTATCTCTGTCAAATAAATAAATAAAATCTTTAAAAAAAGCAATAATCCAAGAATATAAAATATTCCAGAAAAAAAAAGTGTTCAAGATCTTGTACCACCTCTTATAGTATTCTTCAAGTTACAAGGGGTGATTTATATGCCCCTATCTATTATTTTTGTTTTGCTCAAATAATCCTATGTGATTTATCCCAGTTATCTGATACAATTACAGCCACCCCCAAGATCCAACTCACATGCTACTTCTTTCAACAAAAATTTCTTGATCACCTCTGTAGAACTAATCCTGCCTCTATTGTCTCAGAGCATTAAGACTACTAACTTCCTTTTATCACCTCTTTGGGTACATTAACCTCAGTACTTTTACATTTCTTAAGTGTTAAGGATCATGTAAATACAAGAATAAATGTGTGAATAATGAAATTCAGTGCTTTTCTGTCAAATGAGCTAAGCCTTTAGTTACTGGCTGACATTGGTTGTTATAAGAAAATAAACTCAGAAAAAAAAAAAAAGAAAGAAAATAAACTCAGGATTTTAGTGCCAAAATAATATAATATTATCACATAATTACTGAGCACCTATTCCACGTCAGGTTTTGCATGTAGTATTCACATGCTTCTGAATGAATCCTTGAAGGAGACCATGAGGTAATGTTAACATTTATATTTGAAAAATAATAATATTGAGAATTGCAGGTAAAATTACACACCCATGTTCCATTTAATGCCAAGCCACTCAGGGGCAGAAGCAAGACAGAACAGAGAATTTTCTGGTTACAAAATTCTTGCTATAGCACTTGCCTCTATAATGTACCAGTGGAATATTACTATTTTCTTTATAAAAGACAAAGTACAAAAGCAACTAAACAGATACCAATCATGTTTGCTGGGCATTTGTAGCAAAGGCCAAATAAAATGCCATGCACAGGTCAGTAAAACACTGATGAATAGCTGAAAAAATATGGGTAAAATACACAAAATAAAAGCATGCCTTCCCTTTATATATCATTGAGAAAATACAAAAACTCTCATTGGGAGAATCGATAAGTGAAGAGAGATTGGAGAGGATTGGATACTTAGGCAGATGGATAAATTGCAATTTCCTCTTCCTGGAATGATTACTAATCACTACCTATGTCAGATCATTTCATGTCACATGCACAGCTCAGTTGTGTATATAATTATACAATTCTTATTCTAAATAACGATTCTGCAAATAATGATGCTGAAAATAATTAGACAGTGTTATAAATAATATTACATAAATTTAACAACTGTTACATTCTAATGAAACCTAACAATTATATTCTACTTAGGCAGTGGAACTTGTACCGGGTATTCGTTAGTCAGAAGTCATTTGGTAGGTATTACTTATTGCTAATAATACAATCATGTCACTTTGTCTTGGGATTAATTTGCTCTTCAGTATACCTTCTATATCACTGAACACAGAAGACACAGGCATCTTGAAACAGACAGGGAGTTTCTACCATTGCTGGGCAGTTTCTTTCAGTGATTAAACAGGGAACAAAACAAATATCCTGCTTCCATGGACCTTATATGTTCAATAACTATTGAATAAATAGACACTCAATACTGCCAATTTCTCCTTTTTTCTAAAATGGTTTCCCTACAGACAACATTCTCCTTGTCCCTTTCGACCTTTTAGTGATGTCTCCAGGCTCCCTTGCTGGCTCCTACTTCCACCTCTACACCTCTACCCCCAGAAATAAGGATTTCCCAAATTTGGTTGTCATTTCTCTGCTCTTTTCTTGCTTTGCTCTCACACGCTGAGATCTCATCAGTTTTTTTTTTTTCCTGTTCTGTCCCTTTATTCAATTGTATTCTTTTGTTTAAAATTTGTTTTTATTTGAATATAGTAGGCACACAATGTTATATTTGTTTTAGGGGTACAGCATAGTGATTCAACTTCTTTAGATATATTCTTTATGCATCTATGCTCACTGTAGCTACCCTCTGTCACCATATGATGTGATTACAGTATCATTGACTGTATTCTGTATGCTGTACCTTTCATTCCCATGACGTATTCATGCCATAACTGGAGGCCTGTATCTCTCCCTTCCCCCATCATCCCCTGACCCTCTGGCTGCCATCAGTTTGTTCTTTGTATTTATAAGTCTGATTTGAGATTTCATCAATTCTTATAGGTTGGACTGTAACCCAAACTATCCCAATTCAAATCCTTCATCAATTGCCTGCTAGAAATTTCCATTTGGATATCCCTCCATAACTTCAAACTCAACTTATGTAATAAAAGCTCATCCTCCTCTTCCTTTGAGACCTCTCATACATAGCAAGAATAAATTTTTTTGTAAAACCATTTCAGTTTATATACATGTGTATGTCTTTATATAAGCATATGTATATATTTATATATATGGACATGTGGACATATATACATGTAAAATGGGTCATGGTACAAAACATATTTTCTACTATGAGTTCAGGTCAAAAATATTTGAAAGTGAATGGAGGGGCACCTTGGTGGCTCAGTCGGTTAAGCATCTGACTCTTGATTTCAGCTCAGGTCATGATCGCAGGGTTGTGAGATTGAGCCCTGCTTTGGGCTATGTGCTGGGTGTGGAACCTGCTTGAGATTCTCTCTCCCCTCTCCCTCTCTTTCTCTCTCACACATAATATATATATATATGAAGCCAATGGAATATATGGTCACAAAAACAGTGGCTTATAGAGAAAATAAAAATTAGACCAAATCACTCAAAACCTATGCAATGTTGTAACCAGAGCAATAACCAAAACAACAATGTATATACTGATTGATAACTTAGCCTAGACAAGAAACATCAGAGAAGTTTAAAGATTAATGAAAAGCAATTGTCTTAGAATGTTGGCTGGCAGGTATGGAACAAAAGCAAATAGAAGTGGAGCTTTGTGTTGCCAGGGCTGCTGTTAGGATGAAGATCGGAAGAAGTGGAACCTGCTTTTATCAGACAGCCATGCAAGTGTAAGGGTTGCACCTCTGTAAGGAGGGGGGCTGGATGCGGGCATCTATTTTTAAACATTCCTATCTTCTCTAAACCCTTTCAGCCCGAAAGCCTTCGACCCTAAGAGAGAGTTCAAACATTTCTGTGCAGCAGGTCGTCTTAGGGGATTTTTCCTTTTTTTCCCCTTCCTGGTGAAGTATTAAACTCTGCTGCAGTTATCCTGGCTCTCCTTGCCCAGGAAAAATCACAATGAACAAACACTGCTTCCACATTAGAAGAACATTATGACTCTCCTGGCCACATGTCCCCGTTTGTTCTGGTTTAAGCCTGCTGCCTTGGCATGACTATTAATAGCACCCCTCCACTCTCAAAAGTATTTGGGTTTGAACAATAAATTATATGGTCATTTAAATTATTTTGCTATTTACCCTCTATGGTCACAGAACAGATGGGAACATATGGATAGTAAGTTATAATAAATGTAACGATAAATGGTAAGCATACATTGACACAAATAACAGGGAAGGCACACTTTGTAAGAAGTTTTAGTGCTAGCCTCCTTGAAGAAGTAACATTTACGCTGAAGTGGAAGCAGGAACCAGCAGAGAAAGTATGGCCAGCAGACAAGGAGGCAGAGGGAACAGTTTATGCAAAGGCCCTGCAGTGAGAAATGGTTTGACAGGTTTGAGGAAATGAAAAGCAGCTCAGAGTGGAGAAGAGACAGGGATGGTGGCTTGAACTTGGGCAGTCTCAGCAGAGACTGTGGGAGCCACAGGTAAGTTTGGAAATCCAAGTGGTAGGACTTCTAGATGAACTAAAGAGTCATGAGGGAGAAAGGGCAGACAAGGATGATTCTGAGTTCTAGAAGAAACCCAGGAGATGAGGATCCAATTTGTACTGCTTTCTCTGAATTCTTAGATACTTTAGTGAGATCACTTCTCTTTGGGACCTTATCTTATCTATTGAAAAACAATACTGTCTAAACACCCTGCCTCCTTGACAGTCTATAATTCTAAATCGCATTTCTGTGGCTTCATATCCATATGGGACTATAGGACACAGGTGTCCTTTTCAAAGATTCAATACAACATCTCTTTCAACAGGTAAACTTACCCTTCTGCACATTTTCTCTGTGTACTTCCTCTAGGGTTCTCTGTGGTAATGCATTTCTTCTCCATCTCCTTTAATTCTGATTCTGCTCCTTTTTCCCTTTCAGACTTGGCAGGGCTCTCCATAGTTGGGAATGAAGATTGGCATAGATATTCCAAAATCAATTGTTTTTTTTTTTACTACTCCTCCTAAACAAACACACATACAGAAAAGCAAGCATTAGCAAGCAAATGGGAACCCTGACATAAGGTCACCTCCCACTAAATTCTAGTTGGTGAATCTCCCTGGAGTAATTTGATTAAACACATTTGATTTACTTTGCAGAGACAAGCATGCTCCTACTGGCATTCACAGACTCTGAGGGAGTTTCCAACATTTAACAAAATGTGTTCATTTATTTAGCAGAGCTTTATTTTCTCCAAAAAATCATGTCTGTTATGACAGTGGATTCTTTCCAGGTACCTAGAGAATTTACAAAATAAAACCAAAGCGACTGTATGTGCATGTGTGTGCACATACACATAAACATGTATATATACCACCATTACTTTCAAGATTAGATATTAAGGTACATTTGTCAACCGTGCACACAGTGGTGCCATTGGGCTGACCAGTAAATATAGACACCTTAAGTTTCCAATCTTCCAAATTTTCCCAGAGGAAATGCCCACACTATAATGGCAGAGGGAGAGCATTGTGAACAGACTCTCTCAAAATGTGATCTGAAGATACCTTGCATTGTAAAAAATGCAGATTCCTGAGTCCTATGCCAGAATCGTCATGTTAAAATTGTGTGTGTGTGTGTGTGTGCACACGTGTATCTAGTAGAGTTTCTTAGGCTTTTACATGCATAAGACTCATCTGAGGAGCTTGCAAAATTGCCACATCTGATCCAGGAGGTCTGGGGTGGGCCAAGAGAGGATACTTTTCTCAAAGCTCCCAGGTGATGGCCATGGGCTGGTCCACAGACCACACTTGGAGGAACAAGGCACAAAAGTTTGTACATGTCTGTATGATGTAGTATTGATGTACTGCCATTGGAAGATTTCTCCTGCCAGTTCCATTTCAAAGGTAATCGGTTCACTGCTGAAGGCCTGAGAAACAATACACAGTGGAGAATGTTTCTACTAATAGGGCTCATTAGAAAGGGTTCAGAAAACAATACGATCATTTTTACAATTTGAAAATGCCTATTCAATATACCATCTTAATACATCAGAGGCTCAGCAAGGCATCATCAACCTGTGGGCTGTTTGATGCCCAATTATTTCCTTAGCAATCTTCATTGAACATTGCCTGTATCACCTTTCTTCCTATGACAACAAAGTGGAACAAGCTGTCAATATTTTCTAGACACTGATCAAGGAAAATGCAGCTTCTCAACACCGATGCTCAGCTTCCCAGCATTGATTACCCCTCAACAAAATAAATTCACTCCTTAAACAGCCTCCTACATCAACATGGCAGCGGATGGCAAGAGGTGCCTGCAATTTTCACATTTATTCTTAATCTAAGTCATATGCAGCTCTGTCGCTGTCCTGTTCAACATCTGAAATTGCTAGCTCCTACCCTTGCACCATTTTTAAGGTATATTGTTTCATCTGAATGGGCTCACCAAATCCTATAGATGTTAATCTATAATCTAGTGCATCACACTAACTGCAGTTGTCAACACTGAGTGTTATATGCAATGAAGCATGGAACGCTACGTCAAAAACAAATGATGTAATGTATGGTGATTAACATAACATAATAACAAAAAAAAAAGAGCAAAAAAATACAATTTATTCAATTAAAAAAAAGAAATATAAGTAGGAATAATATTTATCAATTGCTAACTATATATACAATATTTGCATCCTTATCTGGTATAATCTTCACAGCTACGTGTTTAATTTTGTCCATTATTATATATAAAGAAACTAGGCCAAGACACTGCAATGAAACTAGTAATGGAAATAGAGTTCAACCTAGCTACCTCATTTCTAAACCCATGATTTTCCTTCAAAATCTGCCTTCTTAGATGCTAGAATTAAGTGAAGTGAGATGATGTTGACCACTTGTAAGGGCTTTCCAGGAAACATTTATGTAGGACAAATTTGAGCAAAATGGTCTCAAAGATTCTCTCAAATCCCAGTGTTCTAATATGTCATGAATACATGAATAAAATATATTACACATTGTGAATTGCCAATACTGTATTTCACTGAATCATGCACAAATTTAAGTAAATTGACAAAATCTTAACCAGATAAGTGATTTAAGTTAGAAGGAGGTAGAACAAAACAGATCTCATCCTATAACATCAAAAAATTTAATAAGCTCAGGAAAAATGAGACTTCACCACTTGGTAGCAATTTATATGAAGAAAAAACAAACAAAAAATCTGTGTATTGTTGGTCACAAATTCAAAATTATCCAGTAACAAAACAAGTTGAGAGTACCTTAGATCATCTAATGAAAAAGCAGGGTATTTTGCATCTCAAAGTGGGTAGTGTTGCTAAATTTGAGACTGGTTATTACTATAAAATGGGTTTAACTAAAGTAAACTCTCTAACTACCTTTCAACCATAGGCATCTCTGAAATTTAAATGATGTGTTCAGTTCTTGAACAATAGCAAAGTACATTGTTTAAAATCCAAATCAGTTGATCATGCTTAACATGGTGTAAGACAAAGACTGCAAGCTTAGTGTTGATGGGAAAAGGCAGGTCAGATAAATGAATACAACTAGCGACATGGAGACTGGAATAAATGGGAGTATGTTCTACTTATGTAGAGGAAAGTTGACCAGCACACCAAGTACTCTGTGTATTAAAAGCAATCAGTCAAAGTCAATTTGTGAAAATACCAATGAACAGAATGTCTGCTTCTCTGAAGATATGTCTTGTATTATACAATCAATTTACTGAAGAACCATTTACCAAATTACTAATTCATCAGAAATTTGTTTCTAATAACCAACTTCTAAGGATTAGAGCAGCATATTATGTTTTCAGATCAGTCTGTGAAATATTTTTGCATAATTTCGGGGGAATGATTTTCTTTTGAATTTTGATTTTAAATGCTATGCATTGTCAAAAATGTCAAAGCTTTTATAAATGGCAAGTAGGGTATGTTTCTCTTTTCTAACTCATTTTTAACCTAATCCACTAGATTTCTACTCTTCTTACCCATGGGTTTGTTTTCTTGAGTGGGACAAAAAGAGAAGAGTTAGCAACAAGTGCCCCGGGAATTGGGGCTGATTTGATTCTTATCAAACAATGAGAATAAGAGGACTCTCACAAGGTTGTTGCAAGAATCAAAGTAGGCAAGTTTTATTAAAAGTCTGAGTACTGGGGCACCTGGGTGGCTCAGTCGGTTGGGCATCTGACTTGATTTCGGCTCGGGTCATGATCTCAGTTCAGGTCATGATCTCTGGGTTCTGGGATGGAGCCCCGCACTGAGCCCCTCATTGAGGTCTGCCTAGGGCTCCACACTCAGGGGGGTGTCTGCTTGAGATTCTCTCTCGCCTCCCTTTGCCCCTCCCCCTGCTCACACACACACTCTCTAAAATAAATAAAGAGATCTCAAATAAATGAATAAAGTTCTGAGTACTTAGTGAGAGGGCAATAAGTTTATGTTAAGGCTGAATTTGTTCATTTGCCAATGGAAGAATAGTAGGTAAGACATTCTTATTTAATATTTAAAAAGCAAGGAAAAGTTTCTTCAATACTAACTTTGCATTAATTCTCCATCTTTCATATTCCTACTCTGCACAGGGATGGTCAAGTTTGGTAATACTAAGAAACCTGCATTATGAATATAATGAAGAAAGCTAAAATATTTAAAACAGGAACCATAAACAACAACAGCATTCTAGAAATTTAAAAAAAAAACAAGTAAATATGGAAAAACTTGATTTTTAAACAGATACCCTAATAGGTGGATAGGTTTTGAAGGATATACAGAAATAGGCGGAAAAGAAATGAAAGAAAGCATTGAGAAAAGTGAATACAAAAAAATAGATTGAAAAGTAAAGAGACCAAAAATTAATTTCAGATGGATTATACATTGAAATGTTTTAAAACTTCCTCTAAAACTCTTATGATAAGATATGCTTAAGATACTGCTACAGGGTAAGATTTTCTAAAGCATCCATTAAGAGCACAAATTAAAGGAATGGATTGATAAGTTTAACTCCATAAACTAAATACTTTTCTTAAGAACAAAGGACAGCATTTACCAAGCCCACGAACAAGCAAGCAGTCTGGGAGAAGATACTTGTAACCATATCACAAACAATTGATGACTGTGATGTTGGAAGAACTCATACAAATTAATAAAAAAAAAAAAAAAAAACTAATGATCCAACAAAAAAATGAGGAAACAGTTAATGAGCAACACTCAGATAAAGAATTCTGTTCAGACAATAAATATACAAAGAATATTAATCTCAGCAGTAATCAGGGAAATGCAAATTTTAAAAAAGTAACATTTCTCTCCAATTAGATTAGCAAGAATTGAAGGAAACTGACAACACCAAGGTTGGATAAAAATGAGGGAATAGCAATCACGTAGGTTATGTACATCTTCATAAATTCTTTAGAGAATATCTTGCCAATATCTAGTTTCAATATTTGTTGTCTGCCACAAAAACTCTTCCAAAAGTCTATATACAGACATGCACAAAGATAGAGTTTGCAACAATATTTATCATAGCAAATTTTTAAAAAATTAACATCCATCTAAGAGGAATAACTAATGGAAAATCCAAACTGCATCATACATACAATGGAATACTATGTAGCAGCACCATAAAGGAACTCAATCTACATATACCAGCTTGAATGATTAACAAACACAGTAGTGAATTTAAAAAAGGAAATTTTCATGATATATGCACCATGCCATCAATTTTGAACAATATTCAAAAATTAATAAAACAGTAGTGCATGTTAATCTTTGAGAGGCTCTTATAGAGTAAAACCTAACACCTAGACAAGAAAAAAAAAATTTAACCTCAGTGAAATAGTGAACCAGAGAGAGACAAAAAGGGACTTTCACTATTTTTCTCTCTATATAAAATATTTTATTCCCTCAAAAAATCGTGAAAAAATTATATTAAACTATTAATATTTTAATATTAGGGCAGGGTCATGAGCATTTTCCTGTATTCCTCCTGATAGTTTTCTATAGTTGAAATATTTGCCATATAAGCAAAAAGGGAAGGGGGAAAATGAGAGGAAAAAAGGGGGGCACTCCTGGGTGGCTCAGTCAGTTAAGAATCTACCTTTGTCTCAGGTCATGATCCCAGGGTCCTGGGATGGAGCCCTACGTCGGGCTCCCTGCTCAGCAGGGAGCCTGCTTCTCCCTCTACCTACAGCTCCCTTTCCTTGTGCTTGCTCTCTCCCTCTCTCTCTCTGTGTCAAATAAATAAAATCTTTCTTAAAAGAAAAAAAAGGGAAGGGGTGATAGTATCAAAGAAAACAAGCAGTCAAGAAAAGAATTACAACTATGAAATAAGGAATATAAGTGAGAAAAAAGAAAACAGAAAGGGGAAGAGAAAAAAATTGAAAAATTTCCAAACAAAGTAAGCTACAAAGGGAACAAAGGCTCACACCCTGTCTCCTAGATGCTCCCGTTTCTCTTTTCTCACATCTGTTTTCCATTTTCCCCAGGTCTTCCTTCTCAGGACTTAGAAATAAGAAACATACTTAAAATCAAGCTATTTTGTAACCTATATTTATATACAAACATATTCATGTGCTATTCTCTGAAACCAAACCCTCTGCAAAAGTACTACACGAAGTAATTGCTACAGATAAGAACAGAAATTGATCAAGTTTAGACACTAGTTTGACAGAGTAAATTTATGTTCCTTGAATATAACAATAAAAAGTGTGGGTTTGTATTTTATGATCATATTTTAATTTCACTATTCTATCATTTTTTGTTTTTTTGTATTTTACCCAAGTATCAGCCTGCAAAAGATTGGAAATTAAAATAATAATAATAAAAATAAAAAAAATAATAAAGATTTTTCAACAGAGATTGAAGAGCACTGCTCTGGAGATCAGAAAGAGAGAAGGAATTGTTCCCTTTGTGGGATGTGTGTATGTATGTGCCCACGCATGAATCTTTTATTTTTTTAATTTTTAATTAATTTTTAATTAACATATAATGTATTATTTGTTTCAGGGGTACAGGCCTGTGATTCATCAGTCTTACACAATTCACAGCACTCACCATAGTACATACCCTCCCCAGTGTCCATCACCCAGCCACCCCAACCCTCCCAGCCCCCTCCACTCCAGCAAACCTGTTTGTTTCCTGAGATTATGAGTCTCTTATGGTTTGTCTCCCTCTCTGGTTTCATCTTGTTTCATTTTTCCCTGCTTTCCCCTATGATCCTCTGGCTTTTTTCTTGAATTCCTCATAACAATGAGATCATGATACTTCTCTTTCTCTGATTGACTTATTTTGCTTAGCATAATACCCATTCACATCATTGCAAATGGCAAGATTTCATTTTTTGATGGCTACATAATATTCCATTGTGTGTGTGTGCAGGTGAGTGTGTGTGTGTGTGTGTGTGTGTGTATACACCACATCTTCTTTATCCATTCATCTCTCAATGGACATCAAGGCTCTTTCCACAGTTTGGTTATTGTGGACATCACTGCTATAAACATTGGGGTGTACATGCCCCTTCGGATCACCACATTTGTATCTTTGGGGTAAATACACAGTAGTGCAATTGCTGGGTCGTAGGGTAGCTCTATTTTCAACTTTTTGAGGAACCTCCATACAGTTTTCCAGAGTGGCTGCACCAGCTTGCATTCCCACCAACAGTGCAGGAGGGTTCCCCTTTCTCCTCATCCTTGCCAACATCTGTCGTTTCCTGACTTGTTAATTTTAGCCATTCTGACTGGTGTGAGGTGGTATCTCATTGAGGTTTTGATTTGGATTTCCCTGATGCCGAGCGATGTTGAGCACTTTTTCATGTGTCTGTTGGCCATTTGGATGTTTTCTTTACAGAAATATCTGTTCATGTCTTCTGCCCATTTCTTGATTGGATTATTTGTTCTTTGGGTGTTGAGTTTAATAAGGTCTTTATAGATTTTGGATACTAGCCCTTTATCTGATATGTCATTTGCAAATATCTTCTCCCATTCTGTCAGTTGTCTTTTGGTTTTGTTGACTGTTTCTTTGCTGTACAAAAGCTTTTTATCTTGATGAAGTCCCAATAGTTCATTTTTGCCCTTGCTTCCCTTGCTTTGGCGATGTTTCTAAGAAGATGCTGCGGCTGAGGTTGAAGACGTTGCTGCCTGTGTTCTCCTTTAGGATTTGGATGGACTCCTGTCTCACATTGAGGTCTTTCAACCATTTGGAGTCTATTTTTGTGTGTGCTGTAAGGAAATGGTCCCGTTTCATTCTTCTGCATGTGGCTGTCCAATTTTCCCAACACCATTTGTTGAAGAGACTGTCTTTGTTCCATTGGACATTCTTTCCTGCTTTGTCAAAGATGAGTTGACCATAGAGTTGAGGGTCCATTTCTGGGCTCTCTATTCTGTTCCATTGATCTATGTGTCTGTTTTTGTGCCAGTACCATACTGTCTTGATGATTACAGCTTTGTAATAGAGCCTGAAGTCCGGAATTGTGATGCCACCGGCTTTGCTTTTCTTTTTCAACATTCTTCTGGCTATTCAGGGTCTTTCCTGGTTCCATACAAATTTTACATTTATTTGTTCCATTTCCCTGAAAAAGTTGATGGTATTTTGATAGAGATTGAATTAAATGTGTAGACTGCTCTAGGTAGCATAGACACTTTCACAATATTTGTTCTTCCAATCCATGAGCATGGACCGTTTTTCCATTTCTTTGTGTCTTCCCCAATTTCTTTCATGAGTCTTCTATAGTTTTCTGAGTACAGATCCTTTACCTCTTTGATTAGATTTATTCCTAGGCATCTTATGGTTTTGAGTGCAATTGTAAATGGGATCAACTTCTTAATTTCTCTTTCTTCTGTCTTGTTGTTGGTGTATAGAAATGCAACTGATTTCTGTGCATTGATTTTATATCCTGCCACTTTACTGAATTCCTGTATGAGTTCTAGCAGTTTTGAGGTGGAGTCTTTTGGGTTTTCCACATAAAGTATCATATCATCTGCAAAGAGTGAGAGTTTGACTTCTTCTTTGCAGATTTAGATGCCTTTATTTCTTTTTGTTGTCTGATTGCTGAAGCTAGGACTTCTAGTACTACGTTGAACAGCAGTGGTGATAGTGGACATCCCTGCCATGTTCCTGACCTTAGGGGAAAAACTCTCAGTTTTTCCCCATTGAGAATGATATTCGCTGTGGGTTTTTCATAGATGGGTTTAGGATATTGAGGTATGTACCCTGCATCCCTACACTGTGAAGAGTTTTAATCAAGAAAGATGCTGTACTTTGTCAAATGATTTTTCTGCATCTATTGAGAGGATCATATGGTTCTTGTCCTTTCTTTTATTGATGTATTGTAGAACATTGATTGATTTGTGGATGTTGAGCCAACCTTGCAGCCCAGGGATAAATCCCATGGTCATGTTGAATAGTCCTTTTAATGTACTGTTGGATCCTACTGGCTAGTATTTTGGTGAGAATTTTTGCATCCATGTTCATCAAGGATATTGGTCTGTAATTCTCCTTTTTGATGGGGTCTTTGTCTGGTTTGGGGATCAATGTAATGGTGGCTTCATAAAACTAGTTTGGAAGTTTTCCTTCCATTTCTATTTTTTGGAACAATTTCAGAAGAATAAGTATTAAATCTTCTTTAAATGTTTGGTAGAATTCCCCTGGTAAGCCATCTGGCCCTGAGCTCTTGTTTGTTGGGAGATTTTTGATGACTGCTTCAATTTCCTTAGTGGTTATAGGTCTGTTCAGGTTTTCTATTTCTTCCTGGTTCAGTTTTGGTAGCTTATACTTCTCTAGGAATGCAACCATTTCTTCCAGATTGTCTAATTCGCTGGCATATAGTTGCTCAAATATGTTCTTATAATTGTTTGTTTCTATGGTGTTGGTTGTGATCTCTCCTCTTTCATTCATGATTTTATTTATTTGGGTCATTCTCTTTTCTTTTTGATAAGTCTAGCCAGGGGTTTATCAATCTTATTAATTCTTTCAAATAACCAACTCCTAGTTTTGTTGATCTGTTCTACTGTTCTTTTGGTTTCTATTTCATTGATTTCTGCTCTGATCTTTATGATTTCTCTTCTCCTGCTGGGTTTAGGCTTTATTTGCTGTTTTTTCTCTAGCTCCTTTAGGTGTAGGGTTAGGTTGTGTATTTGAGACCTTTCTTGTTTCTTGAGAAAGGCTTGTATTGCTATATACTTTCCTCTTAGGACTGCCTTTGCTGCATCCCAAAGATTTTGAACAGTTGTGTTTTCATTTTCATTGGTTTCCATCAACTTTTTTAATACTTCTTTAATTTCCTGGTTGACCCATTCATTCTTTAATAGGATGCTCTTTAGCCTCCATGTATTTGAGTTCTTTCCAACTTTCCTCTTCCTAGTTTCAAAGCATTGTGGTGTGAAAATATGCAGGGAATGATCCCAATCTTTTGGTGCCAGTTGAGACCTGATTTGTGACCCATGATGTGATCTATTCTGGAGCATGTTCCATGTGCACTAGAGAAGAATGTGTATTCCGTTGCTTTGGGATGGAACGTGCTGAATATATCTGTGAAGTCCATCTGGTCCAGTGTGTCATTTAAACCCTTTATTTCCTTGTTGATCTTTTGCTTAGATGATTTTCATCTATTTCATTGTCCATTTCAGTGAGGGGGTGTTAAAGTTCCTTAATATTATTGTCGATATGTTTCTTTGATTTTGTTATTAATTGGCCGCTCCCATGTTAGGGGCATAGATATTTGCAATTGTTAGGTCTTCTTATTGGATAGACCCTTTAAGTAGGATATAGTGTCCTTCCTCATCTCTTATTACAGTCTCTGGTTTAAAATCTAATTTGTCTGATATAAGGATTGCCACCCCAGCTTTCTTTTGGTGTCCATTAGCATGGTAAATGGTTTTCCACCCCCTCACTTTCAATCTGGGGGTGTCTTTGGGTCTCAAATGAGTCTTTTGCAGACAGCATATTGATGGGTCTTGTTTTTTTATCCAATCTGATAGCCTGTATCTTTTGATTGGGGCTTTTAGCCCTTTTCCATTCAGGGTAACTATTGAAAGATAGGAATTTAGTGCCATTGTATTGCCTGTAAGGTGACTGTTACTGTATATTGTTTGTGTTCCTTTCTGGTCTATGTTGCTTTTAGGCTGTCTCTTTGCTTAGAGGACCCCTTTCAAGATTTCTTGTAGGGCTGGTTTCGTGTTTGCAAATTCCTTTAGTTTTTGTAAATTCCTTTAGTTTTTGTTTGTCCTGGAAGTTGTTTATCTCTCCTCCTATTTTCAATGACAGGCTAGCTGGATATAGTATTCTTGGCTGCATATTTTTCTCATTTAGTGCTCTGAATATATCCTGCCAGTCCTTTCTGGCCTGCCAGGTCTCTGTGGATAGGTCTGCTGCCAGTCTATTTCTACCATTGTAGGTTACAGACCTCTTGTCTTGAGCTGCTTTCAGGATTTTCTCCTTGTTCTGAGACTTGTAAGTTCTACTATTAGATGTCAGGGTGTTGATCTATTTTTATTGATTTTCAGGGGAGTTCTCTGTGCTTCCTGGATTTTGATGCCTGTTTCCTTCCCCAAATTAGGGAAGTTCTCTGCTATAATTTCCTCCAATATACCTTTGCCCCTCTCTCTCTTTCTTCTTCTGGGATCCCAATTATTCTAATATTGTTTCATCTTATGGAATCACTTATCTCTCAGATTCTCCCCTCGTAATCCAGTAGTTGTTTGAATGTCTTCTTCTCAGCTTCTTTATTTTCCATCATTTGGTCTTCTATATCACTAATTCTCTCTTTTGCCTCATTTATTCTAGCAGTTAGAGCCTCCATTTTTTATTGCATCTCATTAATAGCCATTTTGATTTCTACTTGGTTAGATTTTAGTTCTTTTATTTCTCCAGAGAAGGATTCTCTAGTATCTTCTATGCTTTTTTCAAGCCCAGCTAGTATCTTTATAATCATCATTCTGAACTCTAGTTCTGACATCTTACTAATGTCTGGATTGATTAATTTCCCTGGCAGTCGGTACTGCCTCTTGTTCCTTTTTTGAGGTTAGTTTTTCCATCTTGTCATTTTGTCCAGAGGAGACTAGGTGAATGAGAGAACAAAATGCTAAAAAAAATGCCAGAAGGGTAACAATGCCCCCAGAAAAATATACACTAAACAAATCAGAAGAGATCCAAAACTGGGGCAGAGGGGGGAAAGAAAGGGAAAAAAAAAAGAATATGATCTGGCTGGTGAATATAACAGAGCCACACACTAGGTTTTGAGTGTATTTCGGTCTGTTGAAGAAATTGCCTCCCAAACTTTTAAACAAATAAAAACTTATATATATATACAAAAACAAGTGTAGATACGATGAAGGGATGGAATATGACTATAAAGATGAAAATTAAAAAAGATTTTACAAAAGGAATTGATATGATATGACATTGGTTGAAAAAGGAATGAAAAAAAAATAAAGAAAAAAGAGAGAATGTGATCAGCTGGGAGACTAGGGCAACATCATACACTAGATTTAGGGTATATTTTGGTCTATTAGAAGAAACCGTATCCGAAAATTTTAAAGAAAGGAAAATTTATATATATACAAAAAATAAGGTTAAATAAAATGAAGGGATAGAATATGACTGTAAAAATGAAAATTAAAAAAGATTTAAAAAAAGGTATTGATAAGATGTTGGTTGAAAAAGGAAAGAAGAAAAATTCAACTAAAAAATAGAAAAAGAAAAAATAAAGAAAATTTAAAAAATTAACTTTGAAAGACTAAAGCATCATGGGAAAAAAGCCATGAATTCTATGTTCTGTATTCCCCTAGTGCTGGGGTTTTGCCATTCTCATTGATCGGTAAACTTGGTCTTGGCTGGATGTTCTTGCTGATCTTCTGGGGGAGGGGCCTGTTGCAGTGATTCTCAAATGTCTTTGCCCGAGGCAGAATTGCTTTGCCCTTGCCAGGGGCCAGGCTAAGTAATCTGCTCGGGTTTGCTCTTGGTAGCTTTTGTTCCCTGAAAGCTTTCCGTTCAGCTTTGGAGGATGAGAGTGAAAATGGTGGCTTCCCAAGCTCTAGTCCCAGAGGAGCCGAAAGCTTGGGGCCCCACTCCTCAGTGAGCCCCCAGAGAAAAGCAATCACTCCTGTCTCCCCAGTCTCTGGCTGCACTCCATGCTCACGTGGCCTGCAACCGAGCATTTCTATCTCTGGCACATGACCCTGTTTGGAGTCTCCAAACCAAGCAGTTTCCTGTGGTGCTCCTGTGGTGCTCCTCTGGAGGAGAAAGGGGAGTCTCCTGGATCTGCCGCTTGTTGGGTCCCTGCTCCAAGAGCAGTGGCCCAACTGTGCTGAGGATCACAATTTATGGCAACTCCGAGCTGAGAGCCCACTCCTTGGCTCCCTCTTTGCAGCCAGCTTCCCCACTCCAATACCTGGGAGCTCTGCTGCACTCAGGCACCCTGGTCTTTCTGTGACCCCAAGGGTCCAGAGACCACACTGTCCAGTGAGGGTTCCACCCCCTGCTTAGCCACTGGAGCGATGTCCCTCAGTGGAGCAGACTTCTAAAAGTTCCGATTTTGTGCTCCACTGCTCTATCACTTGCTGGTAGCCGGCTAAGGGAGGCTCCCTCCTCCTGAGGTCTATCTTCCCAAATATCATCTTGGATTCACTTCTCCACATGTCCTACCTTCCAGAAAGTGGTCGCTTTTCTGTTCAGAGAGTTGCTGCTATTCTTTTCTTCGATCTCCTGTTGAGTTTGTAGGTATTTTGAATGGTTTGATACCTATCTAGCTGAATTCCTGGGACCCGACGAAATTTAGGCCTCCTACTCCTCTACCATCTTGCTCCTCCCTGAAAAGCCCATGCATGCATCTTTGAGTTTACAGAGGGGCTGCTGCTTCTCAGTGCTCTCCAGACTATTTCTCTTTGTTCTCAGATGTAGGTTAGTCAAGGACAAAACCAGAGCAACCCAATGAACAACAACAAAAAAGACCTTTACTTTATCCATTATTTCAAACAGAAATTAGCATATAATTTAAAAACTACCTTTATTAAGGATTAAGAGAAAACAAACCATCCTCAAAGAAAAATAACCAAGGAACATGGAAAGCCACCCTGATGTCTGCATGAGACAAAATCTAGCCCATTTGGAAGGCTAGTGTTGGCAGGTTCTGGGATTTCTCTCCCACACTACATCCTGTTGTTGTGACTGGCACAAGAAAGCTCTTAATTCAGATCATGAAGTGATGCCCATCTGGTTCTGGCCTTCACACCCACTTCTTGAGAGAGTCTGACCAGACAGGACAAAATAGCAAGTGGTTAACAGGGCAAGCTTCAGCCCCAGATACAATTTGGTTTTATGACTGGCTTTGGCTACTTTAGACATTATTATGGAAGAGTTTTATATGTACTTCTGTTTCTTAACCAATAAAACAGAAAATGAAGATAATGAACACCTACATCATAAGACTGCTAGAAAGATGGGGTGCCTAGGTGGCTCAGTCAGTTAAACGTCTGCCTTCAGCTCAGGTCATGATCCCAGGATCCTGGGATCTGGGATTGAGCCCCACATCGAGCCCTGCATGGCTTCTCCCTCTCCCTCTGCCCTTCCCCCTGCTCATTCTCTCTCTCTCTCTCAAATAAATAAATAAAATCTTAAAAAAAAAAAGACCACTATGAAGAAAGAAGAAGCTCATATGAAAAGTGCTCTTCTTAGTGACAAAAATAAAGTAGTCAATTACTGGTTCTATTACTATTAATATTACTATTAATAGTAATAGGAGCTATGTCCATATCCATCTCTCAGGGTCATTGTCAGAACGAGAATAATCTAACCCTACATTCACATGAAACTAAATAGAATATAAATTTTTGGCAATTGAAAGTTTTGTGACACATTCAATAAAGGCAACAATTAAGCCAACACAGAAGAGCCATGTTCTAGAATTTTACCAACTGTTCTTACTGAACAGTGAATAGATGTTGTAAGCAGCTCCAGAAGTCAGAACAGGAATCAAAGGGTAAACTTTATAGGGTGAAAGATTTTGAGTCCAAAAAAAATGCCATTCTTAAATACTAGAACTCCAAAACAAACCAGTGGATTAATATGCAAGGGGGTATTTGTATGTACTCCATTATATATATATGGAGCACATGCACATGTGCTCACACACACACACACACCACATACACACATTTATCCAATGAGAAAAATAGAGAACATTAATATGTCAGGCTATATGGAATGCTTTTCATGTAGTATATAATCTCATTTGGCTTATCAAAAGCATGTTTTACTAGTGATGTGTCATAACCCTCATATATATAAGGATACTACATCTCAGCACTTTTAAATAACTTGGGGTGCCTGGATAGATCAGTCAGTTAAGTGTCTGCATTTAGCTCAGGTCATGACCTTGGGGTCCTGGGATCAAGCCCCAAGCCCTGTGGCAGCTCCCTGCTCAGCAGGGAGCCTGCTTCTCCCTCTCCTCCCTGCTTGTGCTCTCTCACTATCTCTGTCACTCTCTTTGTCTCTCTCTCTCAAATAAATAAATAAAATCTTTTAAAAACATTAAAAAAAAGAACTTTTGAGTAACTTAACCACAGAATCTGAGTTTGAATAAAGGCCATGCTAGGCCTTGAACCTAAGTAAATCCCAAGTTATTTGTTGCTATGTTGTTTGCTTTGACAGTAGGCCTTCTTTTATTATTTTTAGATTTTTTTTTATCATTATGAGGATGCTTTCGTCCTCCTCCCCCACCATGGGAATATGACAATGGCTGGAGACATTTTTGGTTGTCATATGTGAGGTGGAGGGTTGTTAGTGCACCTAGTCTATAGGGACCTGGAATGCTGCTGAAGGTCCTACATCATACAGGGAAGCTTTCAGCAACATGCAGTTATCTGATGCAAAATGTTGGTAGTGCTGAGGTTGAAAAATCCTGCTAATTTGTGAAACTTCTTCGAATCTTTAACACTGGCTTCTTCTACCAAGTTTACTTGTATGCCATTGTCAAATTTAAGAATATACCCATTGTGTTTATATCTATACTCTCTCTAGCTTCCTTTTTTCTCCTAATGTTCCATTCAGCTTCTCCTTTCCAAAGTCTCTTTTAAATTTTGCTTTCCTGTAACAACCAGTCAAAACTAATGTTCAACCTGTTAAAACATTGACCAACTTTCTTGTCATTAAAATGCAATAGTTGCCAATTCTGAAGGATTTATTTTATATGTTGACATTTTCTACTCAAAATATAAACTTGGATTCTAGTTCCTTTGGGGGATTTTGTGTGTGTGTGTGTGAGAGAGAGAGTGCTCAAGTGGGGGGTGGTGAGGGGCAGAAGGAGAGGGAGAGAGAGAATCCCAAGCAGGCTCTCCACCCAGTGCAGAGCCTGATGTGGGGCTTGATCCCAGGACCCTGATATAATGACCTGAGCTGAAAAATAAAGCGTCAGACACTAAACTGACTGAGCCACCCAGGCACCTCTTTGGGGGAATTATTTGCTCCCATTTGCCTAGTTGCTCTGTGAAAAGCAATTCCCCATGTGAATACATATGACACAAGCCACTGGAAAACTCTAGGTGTCCTGTTTTTATGCAGCATCACATCTTGGAAAATGCCCACCACTGTAGTTATGTCATTTTGAGAGCAACAGTGGGAAGGCATCCCTGCATTTCCATTCCTTTAGACTTCATCAGTGCAAGACATTTCTCCATGGATTTCCACCTCATCCATTGAGACTCAAGATCCAAGTTGCATAAGACTATTAAAGCAAAATGAGAGAGACTTGAAGGCATCACCAGAGCTTCCTCATTGGCAGAAACATGCCTTTAAGACAAGGCTGTGACTTGGCACAATCTGACTTTGGCAACTGTATCATAGGCTGTATTATCATAACTGAAACATTACATTATAGGGAAATTACATTATTACTTTCAATTGATACTTCTCTCAACCATTAAAAATAAGACATTCTTCATTTTTGAGGAAAACTGGACTATTTAAAAATCGTGACCTTTTCATAACCCAATAGAAATGCAAAGGTGGAGGTTCAAGAAACTTGAAAAAATAAAAATAAGGGCTACTTTTTTTTTTAAAGATTTTATTTATTTATTTGAGACAGAGAGAATGAGAGAGAGAGCACATGAGAGGGGGGAGGGTCAGAGGGAGAAGCAGACTCCCTGCAGAGCAGGGAGCCCGATGCGGGACTCGATCCCGGGACTCCAGGATCATGACCTGAGCCGAAGGCAGTTGCTTAACCAACTGAGCCACCCAGGCACCCAATAAGGGCTACTTATAAAGAACTTAACTTAGGGGCACCTGGGTGGCTCAGTCATTAAGTGTCTGCCTTCAGCTCAGGTCATGATCCCAGGGTCCTGGGATGGAGCCCTGCATCGGGCTCCCTGGTCAGCGGGAAGCCTGCTTCTCCCTCTCCCACTCCCCCTGCTTGTGTTCCTGCTCTCACTGTCTCTCTCTGTCAAATAAATAAAATCTTTAAAAAAAAAAAAAGAACTTAACTTAGTCTTTTATATGTGTAGAGTCTCTGAATATAACAAATGTTAAATAGGTATTTGTTAAATAAATCTACTCATCAACCAATGAACTACAAAATTCTAACAAATTACAACTTGTCACAATAATGCCCATCCATGCCTCAGCAAAGATCCATCTTTTTAAATTGTTGAGCTAAAATGAGATATTAATGATAATTATAAATAATGTGTGCCTTACAAGCTTATTTTGTACCAGCCACAGTATTAAATACTCTATGTGAAGAATCATATTCAATTTACAAAAAAATCCTATTAAGACTGCAATAATAATAAATTCATTTTACAGATGAGGAAACATGTTTGCTCAAAAATGTCAAATACATTGTGAGTTCATTCACAACTGGAATATGAACCCAGGTCCACCTGAATATAAAGCTCATCCTCCAAATCACTATGTAATAGTCTAAATGGGCAAGTTGTACTATCTCAATTTGAACTTGCACTTACTGAGTAAACTAGTATAGAGGTACCTGTCAGAATTCATCCTTAAGGAGCCACTTCAGTTAAGTACCAACTCAGAAAGTCTAGATTGGTCCTAGAGGAGCCTAGGCTCCAACAGCAAGGAGGATTCCATCTGAAGCATCCAATCTCCCACCTTCTTCAGTGTCTTCTTTCTATTCTATTTCAATGGTATATTCAAGAAGCCGGAGTTATGTTCCTGGAAATTTTGAAAACTGTTTTTGTATTTTACCTATGACTGGGTTGGGCTATCCCTGGGACTCTCAGGATATACTTCCTTGTGGACCTTATACTTTATCTTGGACCATCGTCAGCTTTGTAGAGGCTGAACTGAATCCCACCTAATAGGCCAAAGAAGAGCTATCAGCTTGGCCCTCACACTCATAAAGAGTTTTGAAAGAGTTTTGACATTATCTCTAAAGTTGGAGATATACTTGCAAGACTGAAACACTTGTAGGAATAGAGGATAATATGCTCATCATACACAGTTAAGCATATGTTCCATTACCTAACCCCACCATTATACTATTTTTATTCTATTTTTATATTTTTATACTATTTTTATACTATTATATAATTTTTATGAATTATGTAATTATCATGTGAATTGTATAGTCATCATCACATGTTATATTTTATGTTAAAATTGTTTATATGTTAAATATGGTTTATATGTTAAATATAGCTGCTTTAAATTGTATCAGCTTTGATAACAATATTTTGGCATTTATTATTTTTTTAGTATTATCTCTCTCCATAAAAGGAAGTGGCATGAGCTTCTTTTGAATTGTGAAAACACTTGTGTATGTTTCCTTGAGTTACACTAGCACATAAGGCCTGGGGCAAACTCCAAGTGAAACACATCGATGTGGAGAAAAAAGGGAAAGAGGAAAATGAGTGTCAGTTCATACTGCCATTATTAAATTAGAAGCTCATTAAAAGTAGGAACTCTAATTTTTATACAATCATATTTCACAGAATGGAAGTTTCTTAGTTTTTTCCTTTCCTTTTTCATTTGTTGGCTGCAAAAGATGATAGCAATTTTTTTTTAATCTCATGAACTTTTTACAGGATAAATTTTATTTCATTTCAGTTGGAATTATTATAATGTGATAATTTGTACATTTTTCTGCAAAAAAAAATTGTCATTATTCTAATTCTAACCCCACTGCCCACAGCAAAGTAGAAACAGCATGTTGGAGGAACAAGTAGAAGTGGTCATGGTAAAACTATTGAAATCAGTTCTAAGATCACAACATTGCATCATTCTGAGAACTGTTGGTGGAGAGATGGACATCTTGTTTATACTTCTGTGGCTATGGAGAAAGATACTCTGTTTAGCATCTGGAACGATATCTGATGCTATAATAACACAAGAATGTTTCCTGGATTTCAAGAGAAGGTTAGATTTTATTCAGCATCTTCTGTTGAAGAAGACAGAGAAGAGTCACATTCTTGTAGGAAAGATTTTCATGTCAATGTTTAAAGTGAAGGAAAGTTGTGGTGCTTACAACCCTGGGAATCTGGAAAACTCCCTCTTAAAAGTCCACTTTCCTGGCATAAATAAACTACTTCATAATAAGACTGTGACCTTCATAACATTGGTCATTAAATTGTTGATCTGGAATATCTTTTGGAGGGTTATAGCTGAAATGGGAAAGAGTTCATTAATAAGGTCCACTCAAAAAGGGTCATATCCACGTTTTTATTTAAGGCTATCCATTTTACCAAGAAGTTGTAATGTCTTTCCTTCAGTGCAATGCAGTAAGGGGATCTGAATGCAAGACGTCAGAATACTCAGATTAGAGGATGACTCAGAATACTCAGATTATTCATCCTGGATAAATGAATGAAGCAGACCAACTGCATGTTTCAGAGCATCATGCACTCAGTTGAATATTTAGTGATAAAGAACCAGAGGTCAAAGTGAACTTTAAACACAAACAAGTATAGACATTAAAAAAAAAAAGTGTTTGCAAAGCTTGAAAAATCCTGGTACAATAAAAACAATTTCCTGCACAATATAAAAGAAAAATGTCTGTGGAGCCCTCAGAAGTTCAACTGAACCAGAACAATGTTAGTACAGAAATATGGAACAGATAAGATCAGGCACCATTCTACTGTTTTTTGTTTTGTTTTTTAAAGATTTTATTTAGTTATTTGAGAGAGAGAGCAGGAGTGGGGGATGGGGAGGAGGCCAGGGGGAGAGGGAGAAGCAGACTCCCCACTGAGCAGGGAGCCCTATGCGGGGCTCAATCCCAAGACCTCAAGATCATGACCTGAGTGGAAGGCAGATGCTTAACCCACTGAGTCACCCAGACGCCCCTATCTTATTGGTTTTAATGTCTCCTTTTGCTCATTTATTAGTGAGAAAGGAACAATTGTTTTTATGAAAACTTTATATCTTTGTAAGTTTGTTGATATAATTATGCTGAAATTGATATACAGTAAATTAGACTGGGTTCTCTTTTTATAGTACACTTTCTAAAAAATATTTCTTAATATCCTGAATTGGGGGGTCAGCAAACTTTTTCCTGTTAAACATCAGGTAGTTCTTTTCAACAAATGGTTCTGGAGAAATTAGAATCCATAGACATTAAAAAAAAAAGAAAGAACCTTGACAAAATTCTCACCTTATAGAAATATTAACTCGAAATGGATCAAAGACTTATATTTTAAACATAAAATATAAAACTTAAGAAAAATAATCTTAAGAAAAATCTTTGGGATCTAGACAAAGAGTTCTTAAACTTGACACCAAAACTGTGATTCATAGAGGAAATATTGATAAGATGAACTTCATCAAAATTATAAACTTTAGCTCCTTGAAACACCTGTTAAGAGGATGAAAGACAAGTTATAGAGGGGGAGAAACTATTTTCAAACAACACATTCTGAAATGCATTAGTATCTGGAATATATAAAGAACTGTCAAAAGTCAACACTAAAAAAAATAAGGCAATCAAATTAGAAAATATGCAAAGGACTTGAATGACCATTTTGCCAAAAAGAATACAATGATTGCAAAAAAGCACATGAAAAAACATTAAACATATTTAACCATTACAGAACTGCAAGGTAAAACCACAATGAAGTATCGCAGTCACCCACCAGAATGGCTAAGACAAAAAATAGTGAGAACATCAAATGCTGTCAGGGATTCAGAGAAATGGGATCATTCATACATTGCTAATGGGACTACAAAATGGTTCAGAAACTCTGGAAGACCATTTAGCAGTTTCTTAAAAACACTAAACATTCAACTACCATATGGCCCAGAAATTGCACTCCTGGGTATTTATCACAGGTAAATGAAAACTTTACGGGTGATCAATCTTATAAAAAACCTATACACAAATGTCCAAGGCGGCTTTATTTGTAATAACCAAAAGCTGGGAACTACTCAGATGTACTTCAATGAGTCAATGGTTAAACAAAGGGTAGTGTATGCATAAATGGGATATTACTCAACAATAAAAATGAATGTGATTTTGATAGAGCAAAGTGGATGAATCTCCAGGGAGTTATACTAGGTGAAAAAGTCCCAAAGGTAACATACTGTATGATTCCATATATACGATATTCTTAAAATGACAAAATTATAGAAATGAAGATGAGAGCTGTGGTTTCCAGGATTGAGGGAGAGGGTCTGGACTAGCCAAAAAGCAGATGTGGCTGTAACAGGACAACATAAGGGATCCTACTGGTGATGGAACTGTTCTTTATATTGACTTTATAGTGCCAATATCCTGACTGTGATACTGAAAGCTGCTACTTGTGGAAGAAATGGGGCACACGCTGCCTGGGTATCTCTGTATTGTTCTTTACAACTGCTTGTGAATTTAAAATTGCTTCAGATTAATTTAAGGAAAAAGGCTGTGAATATTTTTGGCTTTGCACACCACAAGGTCTTGTTGCAACCACTCATCTCTGTTGATGTAGTGTGAAAGCAGCAACACCCAAAGTAAACCGATGAACACAGATGTATTTCAAAAACAAAGTTTGTTCACCTAAACAGGTAGCAGACTGGATTTGGCCCATGATCTGTACTTTGCGGACCTCTGCTCTCAGTTAAACACCCCCTAGAAAAATGGTTATATGTAACTCTTAAGAAACATCCCACACTTGGTCCAATCCTCAGGCCTTGTTACAGTTAATGAGACAGTTTAGAAACCAAATGGTACATTTAAAATAATAAATACTTAACTTACTTAACTTGAATCTTTAATACTGTAACAGAAAGACAAATTCTTGGTATGTCTCCCTTTTACTTGATATTCACATTGCCGGTGTTTTAACACTGCTCTGTCAAATTCTTGAAAAATCCTTTCTCTCTTACCGGCCCTCATGTTTCCAACTCCTCCTTATCTCTTTTGCCGATTTTTAATGATTTCTCCTTGTCCCTACTTTTAATAAGTAGATTGAAAAATTATTTTGTTAAGTCCTGTCCTTTCTCTATTACCTATCGGGTCCTATTTTACACCCATAATCCTCAATTTTCCATTAACCCCAAAGAGCAAATCTGTCCAGGAAGGGCAATTTATAAAGAATGGGTGAGGATAAGAGAATGCACTAGCAAAGTAAGAAGTCTGGTTAATGATTGAGAAAGAGGTTAAAATGGCAAAAATCCATACAATAATCATTTTTGTCATATTCCCTATGATCATACCCATCTATTTAAAGGTGCCTCAAATAGAGGTAAGCAGGTCAGAGATTGTTGTTGTTGTTGTTTTAAGATTTTATTTATTTATTTGTCAGAGAGAGAGAGAGCACAACCAGGGTGGGTGGCAGGCAGAGGGAGAAGCAGGCTCCCCGTTGAGCAAGGAGCCCGATGCGGGACTTGATCCCAGGACTCTGGGATCATGACCTGAGCCAAAGGCAGACACTTAACCGACTGAGCCACCCAGGCATCCCGAGATTGTTGTTTTAAAAGTTCTTTGCTACATTATACCATACACTAGATACATCAGGACAAATTCTTCTAAAGCACTTGGGCTGAGAAAATAACTAATTACACGTTCAGTTTTTTCAGAAGAGGATTACAAGTTTTTGTATAAAGCTTTCCTTCTGTGAATCCAACAAATCTAGCCATGAAGGGCATTTTGTGTTTATTATGAATGATGACCTCCTAAATTCCTTCCTACATATTACAAGTCCAACTCTCACCCTGGACCTTTTGGCAGAGCACATTTTCATTCATCTTGGAATAGAATGCCTTAAACCGATGAAAGAGAAATGAGACAGTCAAATAGTGCCTGTCAGAAAGCGAAATATGCACAACATATTTCTTCTCATTACTGCATATTATGAGGGCTAGTGGCAGAGATGAATATCTCTAGTCAGAGCCACTTATATAGGAATTTACATTTAAAAGTAATTGCTATAGATCATAATTGGTTGATTAGGTGTTCTCAACTCCTTAGGCCCTTTTCAGATTTTAACTACATGATACATGCCAGGCTTTCAGAGCCAATTTGTGTAAAAAGAAATGTAATTTGTCCCTTATCAGGGTAGAAAATGTTATCCCCTACTTCACATCCTCCCAGACCTCCCAGTTACTGTCTTCCATGGTAGGAGTCACCTACCAAACTCTCTACCACGATCAGAGTTTTTGACATGGAAATATAAATTATGGAGTTGACTCCAAATCTGTGTAACTTGTTTGAACTATTCCACAAATTATTTTTTTAAAGCCGGTCATATTATTTTAACAATCTTAGTAATCACAATTCTACATGCCATATTAGTGGCGAGTTCATTACATCCTTCTTGGGCTTTCTCTCTTCTTAAATTATAGAATCTCCATTAGGTTTTATATGGCAGGGGGAGGGTTATCAATTGTGCCTCTATACCCCATCAGGGGGAAAAAAAGCATCTCTTCAGTCCTCTATTGCTTTGTTTTTTGCTGCCACAAAGTTTCTCCATCAACTATGGGCTCTGCCTAGCCTCAGATTGGAGGAGGATCCAGGAGTGAGGTAACACTTCAGTGACGTGAAACTGAATCACTGATTCCCAAGGGAAGGCAATCTCACTGCCTCAATGCGAAACTCAGACTGAGGTGTCCTACAACAGGACTCTTGGAGTCCCAACTCAAATTGCTGAGTTCCAATTCCCATTCACATCAGCAGGTCAGGGAAGCATATAGGACAAGAACAGGACTGGTGTTTGTATTCTGTACTTTATTGATGCAGAATCCCTAACTCCCTTTCCTCCCCAAATGTTCATTTGTAGAAGTCAATCACATTTTTTCTCAACAGTGAAAACTCCATAGGGTTGATCATACCCATTTCCCTGGACAATGGGTCCACTTTTCTGAGAAATGATGTCTTGAGTAATTCCTAGATGATCTATTCTAAGAAAAATTTCCCCAAGTGATCCCATGGTAATTTTTCTGGCACTGTTCTTGCTTAGAAAAGAAAGAGAGAGAAAAATAAATCTACAAATTTGTCTCTATGAGGGTATGTTGCTTCAATGTCCATGGCATTATGTCAAGGAAAAAAAAATGCCCCTACAGCAAAAATATGTCCCATAAGTCTTGTGTGCCTTACTTGGTGCTTTATTAATTCATACTATTTATATATTTATTTATATGCCACTTAATTTCACACATTTGAAAATCTGATTCAATTCATTATCTTTAATTTTTGCATCACTACCTCTCAAAAAAAGTTAACAAAGGGGTCCCCCAACAGAACACTTATGTATTATGGTTGTCAACATGTCTGCCTTCCCCAGGGAATTTCTAGGCAGGGACGGTGTCATTTTGTCATGACTCTTTTGTCCATAGCTGTTGGCATATTGCCTGGCACATTTCAGTCATTGTTAGCAAAATGTCTCCATTTATGAATAGATAGGAGGAAAGAATGGAGAGAGGAAATGAAGGAGAGGGGGAGAAATGGAAGGAAGATGGCAAGAACAGAAGAAGAAAGGAAGGAAGGAAAAGTGGAACAAAAGAAAGGAAGAAATGGAGGGACAGAGGAAGGAAAGAAGTCATAATGATTTATGCCTTTGGATGAAATCATTACAGGCTGTAGCATCTTCTGATCAAAACTAAAATTCTGAGAAGTAATAGTGATTATATCATTAGTTACAAAAACTTTGCTGGAAAATGATTTATCTGATTTCTTAGTAGTGACAACAAACTGAGTAAGATGGATACCAGTAAGTGTGGCACTCAGTGAGAGACTTGAGCATGGTGGAGGGAAGGGATGACCACTAAGACCAGTATGAGATTCCAGGAGAGATGAATGTGAAGGAGGGAGGAGGAGAGATCAAAGATCACAAAAGACAGTCAAAAAGACAAGTCAGGGGGCACCTGGGTGGCTTAGTCAGTTAAGCATCCGACTAGTGACTTCAGCTCAGGTCATGATCCCAGGGTCGTGAGATCGAGCCCCGTGTTGGGCTCTGCACTCAGCGGAATCTGCTTCTCTCCCTCTCCCTCTGCCCCTCCCCAGGTTCTCTCTCTAATAAATAAATCAATCTTTAAATAAAACAAAACAAAATAAACAAAAAAAGCCCAAAAAGACAAGTCAAGGTTCTCTAGAGAAATAGAACCAGTAGGATATATAGAGAAATACATGTAGGAGATTTATGATAGGAGTTGGCTCACATGGCAATAGAGACCAAGAAGTCTCACAATCTGCCATCTACAAGCTGGAGAACCAGGAAAAAAGGCAGTAGTATAACTTAGTCCGAGGCTGACGGACTGAGAACCAGAGAGCTGCTGGTATAAGTCCTGGAGTCTGAAGGCCCAGGAACAAGGAGCTTCAATGTCCAAGACCAGGGAGAGAGGGAAGCCTCAAGTGGGGAGAGAGGAAAGCCATTCCTCCCTTGCCTTCTTGCCGTGTTCAGGCCAAGGGATTTGATGAGGCCTGCACACAAGGCTGTATCTCTTCACTCAGTCTGAGTCTGAATCAAATGCTAATGTCTTTCAGAACACCTTCAAAGACACACCCAGAAATAACGTTTTACCAGCTGAATATCCCTTAGCCCAGCCAAGTTGACACATAAAATTAACCATCACACTCTTTCTCCTATTTATGACCGTTAGGCTTTGAAATAGCCTGTTCATCACAGTGTTCATCACACAGTGCACCCTGTCTACTTCTGTTAGGCAGAAAGAAGTGATGGAAGACAGGAATGATTTAGGAGGAAGATCAGACTTGGAATCAGAAGAGCTGGATTTAGGACTGCCTCCTCCACATCCCGGCTGTCTGCTAACTTATCTGAATGCATAAAACATGTATAATCATAACAGACCTCCTGGAGCTGTTGTGAACACTGCATAATATAATATACCCGAAACCTCCTAATGAATGATGAAGCACTAGGCAGACCCAAAGAGGTGTTTTTGTTGCCCAGAGATAATTGAGAATAAAACCATTTTCGAGAGACAATTGCAAGTTTTCACACCTTGATCTCATAGTATAATTTGGAAAATTATAGTGTGTGGTTAGTTCAGAAACAGAGGAGCTAACTATTTGTCTTTGACTTTCAAGGATTTTGGATGAAATTTGAAACTAGAGGGGCACAAAGAATTAGCTTTGGGAAAATGCAGAAATAATACCTCTCTGCTGATAGGAGCAAATACATTTTACCTATGAAATCCCCCACTGTGAGGAATACCATCACATTCTGTTTGCACAGGTAATTCACTGATTACAAACCAGAAACTATTGCACATCCCAGTTTCCGGGGGAAAAAAAAAAAAAAAGACCATACCCTTTGGAGCCACCACTATTTGTCTTTCCTTTACAAGAATAGACAGTTGATATGTCAAGTGAAGTAGGAAATAGGCTACTTCTCTTTAATTCTCCTAATAATCCTATTACAGCCTAAAGAAGAAATGTATCTGTTGAGGTTTTGAAAATTAAAAGATCAGTTCCACACAGGCTTTCCAGAAATGAAACTTCTTGCAGAGCTAGCTACTCCTTCATGCTTACTGAAGTCATTTGTTGTTAAACATGTCCACTGAGGGGGCACCTGGGTGGCTCAGTCGTTAAGCGTCTGCCTTCAGCTCAGGTCATGATCTTGAGGTCCTGGGATTGAGCTCCGCATCGGGCTCCCTGCTCTGCGGGAAGCCTGTTTCTCCCTCTCCCTCTCCCCCTGCTTGTGATCCTGCTCTCACTGTGTCTCTCTCTGTCAAATAAATAAATAAAATCTTAAAAAAAAAAGAACAGAAACATGTCCACTGAGTCTTCTTAACAAGTGTGGGGTAACAGACTATCAACATTCACGGTAACTCAGCAGTTCCAAGCACAGACTTTGCCAACCCCAGGTCAAGCTTTGATTTTTACTATGCAACTGTGAGAAAGTTCTTTTAGCTTGTAAGCTGGTTTTCTCGTTTGTAAAATAACTGTAGTAATAATATCCACTTCAAGGTGATGTAAGATGAGGCAGGCAGAACATCTGCCACATTGCGGGGTACAGAGTAGGAGCTTTGCAAGCCTTAGCTGTCAAAATAAACAAACCAAGCTCTAAGTATCAGGGTATGCTCCCATGCCAGCCTGATGTACTACTACAGTTCAGGTAAATTTTATATTCAACTCCATAATATGTCTCTCCTTGTTTGATTCTAAAGAGAAATTTCTTCCAAATCTTCGAGCAAAATTAACATTCCAGAAAGACATGTTTTGAGGGTCCCATGGACCAATCTATGTGCTCAGTCCTGAAAGTTGAGACAGGAAAATAGACATTTTGGCTAAAATCAATTTTCTCCTGATAATGAAATGATATCATTTCAGAAATTAACTCATTTAGTGACTTGAATCACATAACGTGCCTCGAAAAGGAAATGCTTGCCATTATTTAAAGGAAATTTGGGAATCAAACAGTTGTGGATTGAAGCAGACTCTGCTACTGACAAAACAGGAGATGTTGAGCAAGTTTCGTAACTTCTCTGGCTTGTGTCCCTCACACGGGGATAATGATGCTGTGATGATGACATGAAGTAACTACTCTAGAGTGTCCAGCACAATGCCTAGAATTTAACGATGTGCCCAATAACCAAGAATTTTCTTTCTCTTTCTTTCCCATACCAGTTCACAACCCAGCACCCCTAGGGATTTAGTCAGGGTGCACTCTGGAGAGGTAGATCTTCACAAATTGAAGATCAGTGTTTCTGTTTTATACAAATGTCTGTGTCTAGAAATAATAGTGTATTTTTAGTGGTATTGTGTTTGTTTAACTCCTTTTACATCTCAGAAGACTGTGAGGCAGATATGAGTATTATTCCTTTGATAGAGCTATCGAAGCTGAGGTTCAGAAAGACTAATAATTCACCTACTAGTGAATTGGTGCAGCCTCTATGGAAAACAGTATGGAGGTTCCTCAAAATATTAAAAATATAATTGCTATATGCTCCAGTAATTCCTCTACTGGGTTTTTATCCAAAGAAACGAAAACACTAATTCAAAAAGATATACACACACCTATGTTTATTGTGGCATTATTTACAATAGCCAAATTATAGAAGCAGCCCAGGTGTCCATCAACAGATAAATGGATAAAGAAGACGTGGTATATATATGCAATGGAATATTACTCAGCCACAAAAAAAGAATGAAATCTTACCATTTATAACAACATGGTTAAATCTAGAGAATATAATGCTTAGTGAAATAAGTCAGTCAGAGAAAGACAAATAGCATATAATTTCATTCATATGTGGAATTTAAGAAAGAAATAAAAGAAATGAACAAAGAAAAGAAAGAGAAAAATCAACCGCCCCCCCCCCCCAAATAAAAACCCGATTCTTCACTGTAGAGAACAAACCGATAGTTACTGGAGGGGAGGTGGCTGGGGGGGATGGATGAGACAGGTGAAGGAGACTAAGAGTACACTTATTGGGATAAGTACTGAGTAATGTATAGAATTGTTGAAGCACTATATTGTATACCTGAAACTAATGTAACACTGTACGTTAAGTGTATTGGAAATAAAATAAAAAATAATAATAATTCACGCACTGTGTCCCAGCAAAAAAAGTTAGAATGCAGACTTAAATCTCTCTGTCTCTGATTCCTGCCCGAGGTTTATGTGAATTCTTATGTTACTACTAAGTTTGAACTGGACTCTGAGCAGTATTCCTCAAAGTAGAGCCCTTCAAATCACCTACATCAAAAATAACTGCTACTTGTTAAGAATTCAGATTCAGGGTCTGTCTCCAGAAGCAAACTGAAGCAAAATCTATGGGTTTTGAGGCCTGAAATTTTACCAAATTGTCCAGATGATTCTTTGTTAGGTATCAAAGCCTTTGTTATAGGTTATTGCACATGCCTATCCTTAATCTCTGTCCCATGGAGTCAAGTACAGGACCAGCCAGTTGAATTCTGGTTAAGTGACAAATGTCCATAGAGTTTTCTTAAATAGATGGATGATAGATAGATAGATGATAGATAGATAGATAGATAGATAGATAGATAGATAGATAGATGATAAATATAGATATAGATACATAAGAAACTATGCAGCCCTAAAACTCTTTTGGTGCCTTAAGCAGAATAGCAGATCAGGATTTTCATCTATCCTTATCTCCACATTCCTGCCCATTGGAGGACTTGACTGAGGGTGGGATCCCAGAATACACGCAAAAATACATAGTCCATTGAAAATATTGGAGCATAATTATGTTCTCCTTTATATTACATTAGGAGACTATTTTTCAAATACAAGGGAAAACGTCCCCGTTAAAAAGGGAATGGCAGACCTAGGCTTCCTTCCCTCCCTCCCTCCCTCCCTCCCTCCCTCCCTCCCTTCCTTCCTTCCTTCCTTCCTTCCTTCCTTCCTTCCTTCCTTCCCAAAGCTTTTCTCTAAGTAAAAGTGTATTGTCAGTAAGTTGTTTATATTTAGTAAAGTTAAAGCTTTCAAATGTGGAACAAATATATCATGCAGACTCTAAAATATTGCTGTGAACTGGCAAAAGGTAGTTTGGGGTTTCAGGTGCTGGAAATGTACTAAGGCATATATTTTAGAGTCTGTACTACCAAAAGGACATCTCGAGGAAACAAATAGATCTATTTATCTTGAAGCCTGCCTGGTCCAGCCAGCAAGATGTGATTTGCTGAATGACAGGGCTTATTTCTATGAACTAACAAAAGCCAGGAAGGAGTCATTAGGGAGTCGAAGATTGCTGAGTTTCCATTCCAGACCTCAAAACTACATACAACAAATGCTGAAAGGGAAAGATGCAAAGATCAAGAATCATTGACTGGTACCTTTGTGAAGGCACTCTCAGAACTCAGGGAAAAATAGAAAAGGCTTCCTTCTCTACCCCCCAGAGGCAGCCCGACTCACTGAGTTGAAATGCAAGGCGGAGAACAAGTAGCTTTAGAGGACTGATTCTGTTCATTGGATGATCCTCCCTAAAGACCTATGGGTCCTGCAGTTTGCTAATGGAAATTACCAAGCTCACCATCCTTCTGTCTCCTCAGTTTGGAGGTGAGTATGAGTTACTGCTAAAGGCAGGCAAAATACACTACAAAGAATGAAAAATATTTTCAGAAATAAGATGGTCTGCAGTGGGTATTGGTGGGTATTGGCAGAATATCACTCTCAGTTTGTGAAGTGGGTATCAGTTGACCTAGGCCAATCAATGCTAGTCATTCCCTTTGCAAATAGTAACTTGTTCCAATCCTTAAACAATCAGCACATAGCATTCACCTGGTCAGAATGCTAGGTATTTTTCATCTATCTATCATTTATTTTTCTAAACATTGTATTATGAAAATTATCAAGCATCAAAAGCCATTGAAAGAATTTTATAATAAACTTGTATAGCTACCACCTACATTCTACCACTATTATCTTATTATATTTACCATTTATCCATTCTTCTATCTATCCATCAATTCCTCTTACTTTTGAAGCATTTCAAAGTAAACTTCAGAGGTCAATGGAGTTTGATAGAAACAGTACATTTATATAATTGAATTATGTGTTCAATTATAGTTCTTCTATAAAATTTATGTACAATAAAATGCAAAAATCTTAAGTATAAATTTGCAGCATTTTGGCAAATGCATATATCTCTGTAACACAAAACTCTATGAAGATATTGAATATGACAAGCATCCAAAAAAGACTTTTCATATCTTTTTACAATCAAATTTTACCTATGTTGCTCCAGAGGCAACCATTGTTCTAATCATTCTCCACCAGAGACTAGTTTTCATAATGTTGATTTTTATATAAATGTAATCGTACAGCAGGTACTCCTGTGTAAGGTTTCCTCCAGTTAATATTATTTTGGGGGTTTCTCCATATTGTTGCATGTGATAGAAATTTGTTCTTTTTATTGCTGAGTAGTATTTCATTGTTTACCCATTCACCTGTTGCTTGATACCTGGGCTGTTTCCGTTTTTTGAATAAAGTTATCAACATTCTTTTACAACAAGAGGAACAAGGATGCATAGAAAAGTCTGCCCCAACTGCCCCAAAATTCTATCATTAGGATTGCTAGAATATAATGATAAAAAGCAGACCAATTTTATTACATTTTATTATTGTTTTTAAATTCTCACTTATTATCTGTACCTGTGTGAGCTGTCCTCACGGTGACATCAGCCTGTCTTAAAACACTGCTGACTGAAACCATGTCTGCTTGGTTCATCTTTATTAGTCCATTTTGTGACATAGTGTGTGGCATACCTACAGCTCAATAAATATTTATCGATTGGCTAAATGAATGATCTCTCACTGACAATGACAGAGAAAAGCAGTAGAATTCAAGTGACCTTTCTTCTTTTTAAAGACTCTTTTATCACCTGGTATACTTCAGTACAAGATAAATATGTGTAAGTAGCAATGAACACTTTATTTTTATGAAATATTTCTCAAAAATTGTCTTGGGAGGTTTTGATTTTAATCTGTTAGAAAATCCATATCTTATGTCATGATATTTAATATTAGTTTGAGGTAAATGACATATGGCCACAGTTCACTGAAATTTAAAATATATTCACATCAAATGAGACCTTTCCAACCATTAAACTCTAGCTCTATAAAATAGCCAACATTTATTTTCCTAAGGTCGTCAAAGGAGTTTGCACCTGTATAAGCAAATGGCTTAAGTTTGAGAAATTTATTTTGGAATATTGTGTTTGCCTATTTTCAGAGCTGTTTTTACAAGTGAGAAAGTCAATTTAAAATGTCACCACATCTATGAACAAACCAAAAATTGTGTTCTTGAAATTATACTGAATCTTAAATGTGTATAAACAACCGGCAATTTATTTGTAATTAGTATTCTGCTATATTTGGAATCTTCATTTATCACATTATTTTGGCCTCCCCCTTGTGGTTTTTCAACAAATAAATTATTTTATGGTCATGTTTTATTGAGGGAAATGACTAGCAAATGCCCATGAAATGCAGAACTATTTCCTTGGAATGAACACAAAATTACTTCTGAAGATTTAAAGACAAAATTCAGCATTTAATTTTTGTAATTTGAAGGGCACAATTACAGGCTCTGCAATTAAACAATCTGTCCTTTGGTCCCAATCTCACCATTTCCTGTTTGTGTGAAGTTGGGGAATTCACTAAACTTCTCTGTACTTCAGTTTCCTTTTAAAATGGAGGCAATACACACAAACTTATCAGATGGCTTTGAAGATCAAATGTGTTTCTGCACATACCAGGCTTAGTCCCCGAGGACAACTGAGTGCTGGGCACAGGGAATGTGAGGATGCTCTCTCTCTTACTATTGTTGCATCTTTGGCCTCATTTTACCCCTTGAGGGCAGAGACTTATTCTCCACATCTTCCACATCTTCAAAGGGCTCACAATTAGTAGGTACTTAATAAACACCTATTGATGCATACCTATTAATTCACACTCAACAATATGTTACCTATCCCTTGAATATGCTAGAGCCTCTGTCTCTTTCAATGCTCGACATCCCACAATCTCTCTTCAAAGTTCACAACCAAGGTCTGAATTATTATGAACGTTATAAAGACAAGGCCACTAGAAACTCTGAAAGACTTGGTGCAGTCTAATGACTCCCTGGGTCTCAAACGCTGTTTCTAACTTCACACCCTATTCTTTTGCCATTAAGTGGTAGCTAAAAAATATGTGTTTGGCAATAAACAGGGTCAAGCTCCTTTGACTATTCAACTACTGCAAGTGCAACAAAGAATTTTAGTGCATCTAATAAATATTTCATATAAAAATTTTGATAGAAATTCCCCCACCTCAGGTTCACTTAAAAACTGAAAAAGTAAAGCTAGTAGTTTGTCATTTTCAGTAAGCTAAGAAAACTGACTTCCCCTGAAGAGAAATATGTGAAAATTGCCTGAATGTTTGAAATTTAAGACCGAACCCATTATCCATCTAGGCACCTGCATTTCACTAGTTTGATTCACCGGCAAGATAAATTCTCCAAAACACACTGATATATCTCCAACAAACAGAAAATTCCCAAATTTATTGAACTGGTTGTGTTATGCCATTTGATTTTTGTATCGCCCCTTTGCCCTCTTAAAGATCGTATGTAGCTGGAGGGCTAGACAAGTGTAGTACTAAGATTCATTGTCATACATGCTTCACTGAGTCAAATTCAATGGTCAAAGGTGGAAGGTGAAAATAAATATGCAATCCCCAGGTGGGAAAGAGAAGCAGTGAGGCAAAGAATTCCTGAGTCATAAATCTTTGCCGTCTGACAGGCAGGGAGAATGTAAGCTAATGAGGTGTAAAAGGTACAAATCCATTTCTGGATTACTATTTGTCTTCAGAATCATGGATTAGAGGTGCCCCAAATAAGCAGGCACAATCTGGCTAGACATTCACGGCTCTAAACATCTTCCCTGGTACCCCCCTCATTGAATGGGTGAACCTCCCTTAAGTAAAATATAATTTGTATGTAGGGTAGGAGGAGCTTTGTGTCAGGATTTTTGGTCCATAATTTTAATTTTTTCAGGAACTAAGAATTTAATATAGAGGAGAGAAAAATTTTAAAAATTTAAACATTATCTGAGTTTGAGTTTATGACTTAGAAACCATCTGATGTCCTTCTGTGATAATTTTTTAAGCTTCTCACTTAGGTAACATCTGTTTAGGCACCATGTATTTTTCAAGTAGGTCTTTTTATTCTTCTCTGGGATAAGACAGATTTTCACCAAAATTAGGTTGGGTTGAAAATTACATTATCTCCAATAGTGGACTCATGTGTACACATTATTTAAAAATCCTAACAGGAGACCTAAGTAAGCACAAAATCATGTTTCCTTTCTTCTCCCCCACTGTCCACTCTTGGGTTAGAGTGTCCCAGAAAACAAGAGATGTACGCAGAGGTGACTTCATGCATGTGCAAACTGAGCACTGTTGATTTAATGCTCTGTTGTTGTAATTTGAAATTAATAATAATTTGATATTTACACCGGTGTTTCATCTGATGGGATAATGGAGCATGCAGGTGAGCAGAGGAGATACACACAATATGCATGTCTGCTGTTGTTCCTGGCTATCTTATTTGGATGTAGTGGTGTTGATGTCCCATAAACACAAAATCCTGGTGGATCCACAATACGTGGGAGTTCAGCAAGACTCAAAGACTGTAGAAGGGAAACACGTTTCTTACATGAGTGTGTAAGCAAGGTACTGAAAGCTCTGAGAGACGACACTTTCTTTTCAAACCAGAACATGCTTTGAAGATAGAAAGAAATCATTCTAAGAAACACGAATAGTTAAAGAATTCTATCACTTATTTTCTTTCTTTACTTCCCTGTATCAGCCAACCACTTATGCAAAAATGGTGACACAGAAGGAAAGAGAAACATAGGACAACCCATAGTTTCTCTTCCTTTCACTCCCTCCATATTGTTTTCAGGACAAAAATATTGTTTTTAGAATGTGCACCTATCAAGAAGAGGAGTAAAAACAGTTGAGTTAGTTTTCTGCAGTGTGCCTATTTTTCTGTTAAGAATGAAGTACATATGTATATATAAACTAGAAAATAGAAATTGTATAATTTTGATGATTCCATCTATGAATTAAATGCTCCTATGTTTTCATTTAAAACTAGCACTGCCCAACATAAGGATGAATGGTAAAAATAATGCTAATAATTTAAAATTCTAATTTTTCTATAGACAATAAAATATCAAATAACTATGGCAAGATAAGAAATACCACAAAGAAAAGGGAAAAAGCTTTATATTTTTGTGCCTTTAATGTTATGTTTTACATGCTTCTTAAAATGAGATCTGCATTCTCATTTTGCACTGGGACCCATAGGACAAAATATTCCCAGAAATAATTGAAAGTGTCTTGTGGATCCAAGAGAAATATATTGACTATAAAGTGGATGATTTAGGTAGAAAATTTCATATAATCTTACCTCTCCTTCAAAACTGGATTCTGCACACGCAGGTTAGTAGGTTTCATTCTGCCCCCATCATATTCCAAGCTCACAATCTTTACAAATTAAACTCCACTTTGAATATTAGTTCATCAAAATCAAGAACAATGAAGCATTGGTACTTTTGTTTTCAGGGGACTGGGGTAAAAGAGATTCATATGGGGTCTGAACTCAGATCCTGACAAATATTTTAGTATTTCTTCCTTCTACCAAGAACTCAGTGTTCCAGAAAAAGTTGAGTGGATCACAGTGTTAGGTTAACTTGTGGCCACTGATATATCTGACGGTTGGGAATGTGGATTTTAGCATATTTCTATCAATATAAGTATCATATTCGGACACAAGACTGCATCTATCAGCCTGTCCTTTATGTATATGGGGATGCCCATTATGGACCCTGAGGTATACCTGCTTCTTATGCTTAAAAATACTTAGAAAACACAGGTGCCTGGGTGGCTCAGTCAGTTAAGCATCTGTCTTCAGCTCAGGTCATGATCCCAGGGTCCTGGGATCAAGCCCTGCATAGGGCTCCTTGATCAGTGCGGAGTCTGCTTCTCCCTCTCCCTCTGCTCCCTGCTCATGTTCTTCTCTCTCTCACTCTATCTCAAATAAATAAATAAAATCTTAAAAAATATTTAGAAAACAGAAACCCAATAGGGAAATATGATTGGACAATAGGGAAGGATTAGAAGTTGGCTAACAAGCAAATCCCATGGGCCCATGTCCTTTTATTAGAAAGCTAATGCTGTGTAGCATCTGTTCAAATATTTGCTGAGCAATTGCTCTGAGAAAGGTATAGTAGAAACTCCAAAAAGGGCAATGATGGAAGTGGTCCAATGAGTAAGAAGAGATCTGGGGATCATCACATCCTTCTGTAGAAATCAGCTTCATTCTCATCCCAGCTGATAACTAATTTCCCCTCTTTACCCTCAATAAGATAGTAATCACAACAAAGCCAGAATAATTATATATAAAACAAGCAAAGGACAATTTTGCTGAGCAATATAGACCTGATCAAATACAGAGACAGTAAATACATGAGAAAAAAGAAATCATCAGGAATTAGAGCTTAAATGTTTTAATTGCCTATAATTGTATCTCAATTTTGGCTATTACATGAACTAAAAGACATAGACAACATCACAAGAAAGACATGCATGGCTGAAACAAACAAACAAACAAAAAAACAAATTTCCCCCCAACACCTACACCAACCTTCTTTTTTTTTTTCTTTTTTAAGATTTATTTATGAGAGAGAGAGAGAGAGAGAGAGTGCAAGTAGGGGGAGGGGCAGAATGAGAGAGAGAGAGAGAATCCTTAAGCAGACTGCCTGCTGAGGACAGAGCCAACTCAGTATGGAATGCATGACTCTGAGATCATGACCTGAGTTGAAATCAAGAGTCATTTGCTTAACGGACTGAGCCACCCAGGTGCCCCACACCTATACCAACCTTCTAAGAAAGTCTTTGTTTGAAAAAAAGGGTCAGTTATTTGACATAAGAAATGACATGGAGCCACCTGGAGAAGGACATAATAGGTCCAGAATGCAAAAAGAGGGAATGAGGTATAACAGGATTTGGGGATTTGACAAAAAGATAAAGTCAGATAATGAAACAAAGGAAGGTAAAGAAAGGAATAGAAAAGAAGCAATTGCTGTGAGAAATACAACTGGAGGAAGATACGGTTTTTACAAAGATAATTTTAGAAAGACCCTCTGTGTACTATATGATGCAATTTCTCCTTTGTTATCTCTTATAGAGTCCCTTTGTGAAGACTCGCATTATTTTTTTCAAGGCCTTTGCAATTTCCATGTGAATTTTTTTTGGACATGGCATGTTACCTTCAGGTGGTGGCTGGTCATATTTATGTTAAACAAAAAACACAGTAAAGAAGATTGAATTAGGCAATGTCTTTGGTAAGGGATGTTAGAAGTTAAGAAACTGTCAACAGAGGGGAAAAAACAAGCAAAGAAACTAAGAATAGACCATCTCAGGAGGGTAAGAGCAGGGCAGGGAGTACCTGGATTCTATGACAGAATTCTTGGAATTTATAGGAATTTAGAAAAACTCAAGAATGGGGAGGAGTTAAATGCTAAAGGCATCCTTTTGTCCTGCTCCAGGTATTTCAGTTCAGTCTGGAAGACATCTGATAATGGAATTCAGGCAAATTAATGGACAAGATAAGCACAGAGGCGTGGGGTTCAGGTTGAATTGTAGTTCTTCCACTCGTTGGTTGTTATTTAATGTCATCTGAGAGATGGGTAACCACCTATCCTTGTTTATTTAGGGGATAAAATTAACAAAAATATATATTAATGGCTTAGAACAGTGTTTAACACTGCCTTGATAAATGTTAATTGCTACGATTACTTCTTGAGAAAACATTGAGAACAGATTTTTTTCCAGAATTCAGATTCCAGATTTTACAGAACATAATTATAGAAAATTAATTAATTAATACAGAAACATAAATCACCAGTGGGAGTCTCAGGCAACAATCCATAAGGAAATATTAATATTTCTGCAGCAGAAGATATGAATATACACAATAGTGATATAAATAAAGATCATAGTCTCTTACCAGATTAGATCAGTCCTTATTGACAAATAAATCATAAAAGCAATTAAGTTTAAAAAAAACATTGCTTTTCAGATTCTTTTTCAATATTAGAATTCTGGATCAAGAAGGCTAGACCTGGAGCATTCTCAGCACCATTTCTTTTTTTTTTTCTCTTTTTCTCAAAATTCTTTTTTTTTTAAATTTTATTATGTTATATTAATGACCATACATTACATCATTAGTTTTTGATGTAGTGTTCCATGATTCATTGTTTTCATATAACACCCAGTGCTCCATTCAGTACGTGCCCTCTTTAATACCCATCACCAGGCTAACCCATCCCCCCAGCCCCCTCCCCTCTAAAACCCTGTTTGTTTCTCAGAGTCCATAGTCTCTCATGGTTCATCTCCCCCTCTAATTCCCCCCCCTTCATTTTTTCCTTCCTACTATCTTCTTCTTTTTTTTTTTAACATATAATATATTATTTGTTTCAGAGGTACAGGTCTGTGATTCAACAGTCTTACACAATTCACAGCGCTCACCATAGCACATACCCTCCCCAATGTCTATCACCCAGCCACCCCATCCCTCCCACCCCCCACCACTCCAGCAACCCTCAGTTTGTTTCCTGAGATTAAGAATTCCTCATATCAGTGAGATCATATGATACATGTCTTTCTCTGATTAACTTATTTTGCTCAGCATAATTGCAAATGGCAAGATTTCATTCCTTTTGATAGCTGCATAATATTCCATTGTATATATATACCACATCTTCTTTAGCCATTCATCTGTCAATGGACATCTTGGCTCTTTCCATAGTTTGGCTATTGTGGACATTCTCAGCACCATTTCTTGACATGTTGATTTATTTAATCATCTTTCTTACCACCTTTGTCTGCATTCCTACATGTCAAAGTCGATGCCTAACAATAATAGATGTGAACCTTAAGGAAAGTCAGGCTAAAATTCTACTTTGTATCCTGTTTAAGAAATTAGCAAGATAGGGGCACCTGGGTGGCTCAGTCATTAAGCATCTGGCTTTGGCTCAGGTCATGATCCCAGTGTCCTCAGATCGAGTCCCACATCAGCGGGAAGCCTGCTTCTCCCTCTCCCACTCCCCCTGCTTGTGTTCCCTCTCTCGCTGTCTCTCTCTCTGTTGAAAAATAAATAAAATCTTAAAAAAAAAAAAAAGAAATTAGCAAGACAATGCAAGATTATTAAAAAATAATGTAAATATTCAAAATATGTAAATAATGTAAAACAATTTGATGTTATGAAATGTTTAGCTCTATTAAATTAAAAAAGCAATCTGACAAAATTATATAAAGTGTGTATACTACAAATGCAAAATATGGATATCACTAGATGATTGGATTAGAAGCAATGTGTATTCTCTATTGACATTTTTCTGTGTTTTGGGATTTTCTACTACAAGTATTATTGTTTATGTTCTAGAAAAGAGTATATTTATGTTAAGGTATGTTAAAGGGGCTGTGCAATTACAAAGGATGTGGGTATAGGAAAGATTTTTGACATTGCAGTAACAAGATGTGGATGGTACATTGATAATTCTTTAGCTACACTGATAAATACTGTATGTCCAAGTTGCCATTGAGGGATCACCATATGTAGCACTTTATAGATGGTTTTGAATTCTTTCACATTCCTCCCATTGAGAGATGAGGACAATCTGTCCTTACCCTGAATGCGAACACCATACTTTGTGAACTTTAAAAGAGCAGGTACAAAGTCCTGGCTAAAGTACAATCCCTACAGTTCCTACCTTCTTTTTTTTTTTTTTAAGATTTTATTTATTTATTCGACAGAGAGAGAGAGACAGCAAGAGAGGGAACACAAGCGGGGAGGGGAGTGGGAGAGGGAGAAGCAGGCTTCCCGCAGAGCAGGGAGCTGGATGCAGGGCTCGATCCCAGGACCAAGGGATCATGACCTGAGCTGAAGGCAGATGCTTAACCTACTGAGCCACTCAGGCACCCCCCTACAGTTCCTACTTTCAATGCAAACAGGCAAAAGAGCATGGTGGGGTAATCAGGAGGAGTTTCCCTGAAAAGATTTCATGTGATTCCAAAAGACAATCTTACCAATTAAATTTTAAAAAGAGAAGGCATGAACATACATAATTAAATGCACATTGGAATCATTAAGGGAGTTTTTCCTCAATCAGTGTGTTTGATGTTTCATAATTCACCAGAGATACATGTCACTCTATCATTGTGAGTTACTGTATGGTTAATTTGAGAAGAATAATATAAATGCAACACAGTTCCCCCAAGGGCTGTTTATTAATTACTATCCACCTTTATAATTGTAGTCATAGTGGAATATTGAATTATTTTTTTTCTTTCAGTGGGCTTTTGTGCTCTCCTTGTTAAAATCAAAAACGGGCATGCTTGATTACAATCCATTCTGTAAGGATCCATAAAATACTGATATGAACAACCATTATGTTTTTTTATAAAGTCTATCACAATTTAATTTTTGAGAACAGAATAGAGAGAGTGGATAAGCGGAGCAAACTGCATGTTTATATGTGGATGTATTCAATTCCTCAACTGGTAGGGTGCTTAGATACCACAGAGATAGGCATGTAATCTCTTTATCTACTTCTAACAAGCAGAACTTCCCACCTTACTTGTAGGGCTAATGCTTTCAGGCTCCATAGGAAACGGCAAGAACAAAAACTTGAAGACCAACTGCAACAAATCTAATCGAGAATGTAGCTACAAAGTCTTCTCTTCCATGTAAGTTTTTTCTACAAATTCAAAATCACAATATCTAGCTGTTCATTCACCTTACAGTTAGATTATTTTCAGTTTCTTTTGCTTTTTGGAATGGATCAGTTCTGTCAGACTTGTCTGTCATATAAACACATGTTGGGAAGACCTACTTTCCCCTATGTATCTGGTGTCTCAGAATCCTAGAACGTGAGATTTGGAAATAACAGAGTTTTTCCATCTCAGTGGTTTTCAGAGTGTTCCATGGAACCCTACAGTTTTTCACAGGTTCCAAAACTTTTGGGTTATCACTGGCTTATAAAATAATTTTACCTATTTTAAAAATTAAAATCTAAATAACCTACAAATAAAAGATACATAAAGACTATATTAAAAACCTAGAGAGCCCAGAGAGGTGGGGTCTCTCTACAGACCACTCTTCCACCTGGGGTGTCTTGAAAGGCATTCTGGGGTCAGACTGATGACTTTGAAAATTCTCCACAGTTCAAATTCTGTAAGAAGACATGACAACTAAATGTAATGAGATATCCTGGATTGAATCCTGCATGAAAACACAGAAAAGAGGGACAGGCTGGGCTCTTCCCAGAGGGGAGAGTGGCGGCCCCAAGAGCTATGTGCAGAGACTACAACCCTGAAGCTCTGCCTTGTAGTTTTTTTGTTGCTGGTCAGACTGATTGTTTCAATGAGTACAAACTGAGGAAGTGGTTTTTATGCTTGGAAAGAGTCATGCCTTTTCTTCTGCAAGGCCGTTAGTGTTGTTTTGTTGTTGCTGTTGTTAACTCCTGGTCAGGAGTTAGGTTCAGTTTAAGGTTTGTTATTGCTATGGTTATAGTCAGCAAAACAAAGGTCTCAAGACACCTAGAGGTGTCTTGTGTTTAGGGCAGGGGCTGGTTTTATAGAAAATGTTAATTAATGTCTCTTTGAATTTCAGTATGGGGATTTCCCTTTGTGCTGTGCCTAGTGACAGTCTCTCTCTTCCAGCTGTCCTGGCAGTATCCCACAGCCGCTTGCTACTGATGATCCTTAGCCTAGTGGTAGGAAGCAGTGGGGCCATCCTGAGGATATGGTTAATCTTGGGAAGGCACCATGTTCCTGGTATCGTGGTGGGGCCTGTTCAGGGCTCTAGTCCTTCCTACCATTATAATTTCTTCCCACATAGTCCTGCCACTACCCTGGGAATAAAAGTGTTAAAAATATTTTTTTCCAAATTCCCTTTCCTCAATACCCTGAGAGTGACAGTTTCTGTTATTCTTCTTCCTCAGATTATTATTCTTTAAAGAACTTAACATAGATTTTTTAATGAAGTACAATTAACATAGTGTTGTATTAGCTTCAGTTGTTCAATATAATGATTCAACAATTCTATACATTACTCAGTGCTCATCACAGTAAGTGTACTCTTAATCCCCATCACCTGTTTCACTTCTTTCCCTCCCCACCCAACCTCCCCTTTGGCCACCATCAGTTTGTTCTCTGTATTTAAGGGTCTGTTTTTTATTTATTTATTTATTTTTGGTCTGTCTCTTTTTTTGTTTGTTCACTTGTTTTGTTTCTTAAATTCCACATGAGTGAAATCATATGGTATTTGTCTTTCTCTGTCTGACTTATTTCACTTACGATGATGCCCTCTAGTTGGTGAGAATGCAAAATGGTGTGGCAACTGTGAAAAACAGTATGGAGATTCCTCAAAATTAAAAATAAAATTACCTCAGATTATTTTTTCCGTCTAAAAGATGGGGAGATGGGCCCAGGAGAGCTCTGAGCTCCAACAGCAGCTACTATTGTCTTTCCCCATGTCAGCCCCACGGGGAAAGTTTTCTCAGGATCCACCATGATCTTCTCTGTGAGCAACTGGTAAGAGTTCCAGGTAAAATTGCCTGCAAGATGGTGTGAGGCTAGAATTCTAAGATACTGCATTGTCTAGTTCCCAACCTGGCTGAAGATCATCAGTCATTTCTTTTCTTCCCTGTGTTAGGCATACATTTTTTACTTTATCTTGAAGAAGGGTGATATGTTGAGGAATGCTAGTACATATGAAAAGGAGCCAAGAAAAGATGAGTCCTCACCAAAAGTCATCTTTATCTTAACTTGTTTGACCAGGTAACAGTTTCTGCCCCTGGGCATAATTTTTGCTGAGACCATTGCTTCATGGACCATGTGTTATGGGGAAGACAGTGAAATTAAGGAAATTCTCTTCATGATTATTATAAAAAAATAAAATTCAGTCAGCAAGACTACAAAAATCCAAGGGTGATTATCTCAAAAGATAAATCACCCCTGAAGTTTTAAAAATATTGATAGACTGCTGTTAAGAAGTAGAGGTAATGAACTCTGCAAAAATGTAGAGACAATAAGCCTCAGGTAAGCTAATGATTCCATCCCATGATTCCTTACAGGTGTTTTTCTCTCTCCAGATTTCCCTGAGACTGCAGTTCAATGATAATTTTAAGAAAAGTCATGAACTTGCAGTCTGTCTTTTTTCTTGTTATAATGGCTAGAGAAGCATCACCACCAACTTTCTGCTGTGGTAAGCATTATAGGAAATAAAGAGATAAAGAACACATGATCCTAACAAAGATGTATGCATTAAGAGGGGAAATAAGATATAGACAAGGTATAATTAGCACCAATTTGGACCTGAGAATTTCTTAAAGAGACCACTAGAAAGCTTTAAGAAAGAGATGACCTTGAGCTGGTCCTCAAAAATCATAAAATGGAGAAGCATCATGAAGACACTCTAGGGGAAGGTAATGGAATGAATGAAGTCTGAATTGAGAGGATTTAGAAGAATCCAACTTAGCTGAAGTGTAGGGTCAAAGAAAGAATGGAGTGGAAATAAGGCTGAAGGAGAGGCTTGGGTTTATATTACGAAGAACTTCAAACACCAGACTATACCATTTCCATTCTTGCTGTCTATCACCACACACCAGACCATCCCAGAAGATCCCTTTTATAGTATGCAGAAGATCTATTTTCAGAAACCAGTAAGCAAGTAGAGGAAAAGAGCAGTGTTTCCCATCTATTCAAATACTGTGAAGTGTTCTACTTACAACCAAATATGTGAGCTCTGGAATGGAAATCCTTATCTGGCCAGATGCTGACTGCTACCAAGTATATATTTAGCCTCCTTCCCTCCCTCCCCAGCAGACCCTCTGGGCTGAACCTCTCACACCTGCATATGTCCAATAAGTATGCTAATAAGACAATAATACTTTATGAAGAGGCTATTGCTGATACTTGTTCTTCTCCGTGTGATCATGCATAACTCTCTGAATAAAGTAGAGTAGTATTGTTCCAGGGCTCATTCAAGCATATAATAGAGTTCCAGTGAATTACAGCAGGCTCCTGCTTAAAGAACCACTTGGTGAGTTGTTGTTTTCAAAGAACTGGACTAATCTGTTTGCCCACTTTGTAGACAGATTTATGCAGCCTGGGATGTATGGAGTTGGATTTAAGTTTTCCTTGAGGTGTCAGCAGGGTGTGTAAGTTCCTATGCCCCACAGCATCCTCCAAAGGTGATTCAAGGGGAAACTTAGCCCCCATGAGCCTACTGAAGAGCAAGACATTCTTCCCGAGAGAATCATTGGGATCATGACTTAGCAAATGAGATGCTCATCTCTTCCATCTGCCTTTGTATTAAGGTTTTACCATCTTCTAAATCCTCTCTTAAATAAAAATGTCTGGAGTGGTAACATTTCACCACTAACATCTCGCCTTTATGGGGGCTTAATTTATTGTAATGGTTTACAAGCTTCTCTTCTTCAATTCACCTGAGGACTGATGATAACTTCCATTAATACAGGTAGCTCAATAGCTACATCATGGTGATAATGAAATAGGAGGTGGGGGGAGCGATGAGGACAAAGAGGGGGAGAATTAAAAAAAATTGTACCTAATATATTGATGGTTTATTAAGTGCTACATCCTGTTCCTAATTAATTTTAAATATTGTCCTCAAAGCCTCTCAATAACTTTATATGTTAAGGAATGCTGTTATTATCACTTTAAGGAGCATTGAGGAGTGAAGAATTAAGTTCTTTTCTTAAAATCACACATTATGGAGTGACAAAATGAATGTATACCTCTATCTCTACCTGTCTGGTTCCAGAGTCCATAGTTTTATCCCCTGTGTTATTCTGCCTCCCTCTGGAAGAAGAAGCATGCTGTGATGAAGCTTCTCAGGCTACTGATAACGTCAAAATGAGATTAAGAATCATTAGTTATGAGAATACTCCATTCACTGCAGACAAGAAGAGGAATGCAATGGTCCTCAGAACTGTCTGAGTGCACAAAGAGGGACTGGAATTAAAAAAAACAAAAACAAAAACAACTGCATTGTTCACTTCCCAACCTGGCTAAAGATCAGCAGCCATTTCTTTCCTTCTGTGTATTACACATATATTATTTTTTCACTCTATCTTGAAAAAGAGTGAAATGTTAAGGAGTGTTAAGGGAGTGAAGAGAAGACAAGGATGCTCCAAAAACATGCCTTCATCTTAACTTGTTTGACCATATTTCCTTCCCAAGGTATAACTTTTGCTGAGATTTCATACTTGATTCCAGAGAAATGAAGCTTTCGTGGATCAGGTAGTATGGAGAAGACAGTGAAATTAAGGAAACACTCTTCACATACATTAAAATAAAAAAAAATTTTAGTCACAAGACTACAAATATGATTCCAGGGTGGTTGCCTCAAAAGATAAATTACCCTTGAAATTTGAGAAGTAGTTATTGACTATCATAAGGAGGGATAATAAACTGCAAAAATGTATGTACTTTCTTTTTTTTTTTTTTTAAAGATTTTATTTATTTATTTGAGACAGAGAGAATGAGAGAGAGAGAGCACATGAGGGGGGGGAGGGTCAGAGGGAGAAGCAGGCTCCCTGCTATGCTAATGCGGGACTCGATCCAGGGACTCCAGGATCATGACCTGAGCCGAAGGCAGTCGCTTAACCAAGTGAGCCACCCAGGCGCCCCTGTATGTACTTTCTAAACATAAAGAAAATAGTTATCTATTCATTTTATTGGCCAAAGTCATCTGTTTGACTGTTTGGTTCTTCAGATATTGTCTAAATATTTTGTGCCAATTACTTCACATTTCCGGATTAACAAAACTGAAATATTATTCAAGGGCAAAAAAAGGTAGCATTTGAAGGAATACCACTTTTGTCATCATTATTGTCATGAAAGGTAAAATTTTCTCAGCTATAAGCTATTATCCATTTTAAAAACAGAACATCTAAACTTACTTCAGATTTTTCCTATAGTTAAGTATTTCACCATCACCAAGTCTTATTTGTTTGCAGGGTCAAAAATACAGCCACATTTTATTAAAGAACTGAAAGAGAAAGAGAGATGGAAGGAGGGAGGGAGAGAAAATAACAAAGAAGGAGGAACAAGGGGGGGGGAGGAGGAGCCGAAGAAGGGGGAGGGAGAAAAAGAGAGAGAATAGAAAGAAATTATTTTTAATGTAATTAAACAAACAATATTGTTGATTGTTGGCGTGTCCGAATAAGGCAAGGCTGTGTTCAGGTACTCACACCAAGTCCTGAGAAGCTCTCAATCCTCTCTGTCTCTTTTCTTTGCCTTTTTGGCAGTCCTTCTCACCATTCCTCTACCTCCTTACCCTTCTGCCCTGCTTACCTTTCCTTCACTTGATTTATTGTCATGCCCTCTACACATAGTAGAAAACTTCCCAGAAGCTCCAGGATCATATGGTTTTCCATAGCTTGGACCTCAGAAAGAAAGACCTTTTCAATTTTGGAAAAATGGATGCTGATTAGTCCTTGTTGAAAAGGAGCCCATGCTGTATTCAGTCAAGACAGAGTCTCTGAAGATTTGTTCTTGGTCATGTGACCAATTAGGATATGTAGAACATTCAGAAAAGCACATGTAGAATCATCTGGGAGAAGCAGACCCCAAGGCAGCAGAAAACAATCTCAGCCACCTATTAATATACTATACTTAATTGAGATAGTCCCTTCTAATTCATTGATTTCTTCTTTGGGTTGTTAGACATCTAAAGATGTTGCATAAATGTTTACATTTAGTTAATAATTCCATAAGCTATTTATTGTGAATTTATTAACAACCAGGAATTATAATAGATGCTAAGAATACACACATTTGGAATAATCAGTCCTTGCCCTCAAGAGGCTCATATTCTCTATAAATAGATCAACAACAATTACGTTGTACACTTTGGACTAATACAATGTTATATGTCAATTATATCTCAATAAAACTGGAATAAAATTTTAAAGAGGCTCATATTCTCTAAGGGAAGACAAATATTATGAATACTGTATGCCCTATAGTGTAAGGATAATCATGCTGATAAAAGTTTGGGGATAATAAAAAACACCACCATGGGAAATGAACAAGCAATTATAAGATGCTTCCATATCAATATATAGAGATGCACAGTTTCCCACATTTTAATATAACAAATCAAAATTAATAATGTGAGCAATGTGAAATAAAGGAAATTTGTAAAAAAAAAAATACTATGGGAGTATAGGACAGCTAGCAAATTATTCTTCTAGTGTAATCCAGAAAACCATATAGTGAAGAGATAGTGGTCCTGCATGGGCAATTTTTGGAAATTAGAGGAAGTATACCATCGATCACCAGAAAGCTTTATACAGGTATGTTTTTTAAAGTGCTTTAAAAAATAACAAAATTCGTGTACAGAAATTATTAATAAATAATAAAAATGATATATTGATGCCTCTTAAAAACAAAAACAACATTATCAGGAAGCTCTAATCATGAGGAAACAAAAGACAAGACAAGGGGGAGGCTCTTTAATTATGGAAATGAACAGCAAAGGAAGCTAGATCTCCACATTTCTAAATTTGCCCTAGTGTCTTCATCCATGAGACACTTTTTTTTTTCCCAATTAAAATGCTTTCTCTTTCCAAGTTAAATTGAGCAATGAGCATGATTTATATTGGATTTGTGAGTCAGGTATTTTTACCTTCTGTCTTAAAAGACAAATGGTTCTATTGATAGAGATTCCATATTTTAACTGATAAGGACTTGGTGAGGAAACAACCAACCTATTTCTATGAATACTCATTATCTGGGGACTTGCTTCAAATGAGTGAGCGGGGGGATGAGATGAGAGCCATTTGGCATCTGCAGCATACACATAGAAGCGTGAATCTGTAAGGTTGGTGGATTTCAGAAAAACTGATAATAAGAACTAGTCTCTGATAATAAAGCTTTGTGCTTTTTTGCTAATGTCAAGGAAAAGTTCATCAAATAAACAAATATAAAAGCAACTTACTGAAAACAAAATAAGACAAGACATTTAGCAAGATCTGAAAGCCAGTGGATATTTGCAGAGAAAACAGAGCTGACAGTCATCCACTCACCATAATGGAAGTGTGTTTACTAAACACAATGACAAAGAGACGACGCCATATCTGAAATAAATGCAGTGCATTATGCTATCTGACAGTGTTCTCCATGTACATGATATTTTATGTATGAAAATTATGCAGAGAACAATTGCACATCTGCCTCTGTGTTCTTATAAATAATAAAGGGGAACTATTTCTTGATGACGTATCCTCTCCTGAATTTACTCAGGTCAAACCAATTGTGACCCAATTTTCAAAGTTTCAAAGGCCACCCTTCAGCTCCAGTTGTGATATAAAATATTTATGGGCTAGGGGAAAGGGACTGAGGATCCTTCAATTAGACATAATCTGTCCTACTATTGTGAAGTAGAACATCAGAGCAATTCTATCATAGCATTTCTGTTGCCTGGTGAGAAGGAAACAACTTTATTCATCAGTAAAACTGATTTCAGGTCAACCCTCCTTTTTTATTGGACAATAAAAATAGATCTTGCTTGTAGCTTGGGTCACATGAGATCAAGTGAAAGCAAACCTCCTAAAAAGTATTCAGCTTTATCCAATTAAGTAATAATTATGAACAAGATAGAACGTTAGAGATCATAATGCCATGTGGGTTCCTTAGAGCATGGAAACTTCTAAAAATGTGTCTCAGTAGCATTTGGTAGTATCCAGAAAGAATGTTGAGCCTCCTGGTCTCTTTACCTATTGAACCAAAGTAATTCTGCTTTAACATGTGTGATGTATCAGGCTCCCACAAAATTTTCACTTAAAAGTTTCCATGGCTTTAAAAAGTTTGAAACCAACTGGCCAATATCTCATGAGTACAGACTGAAGGATTTGTTAGAAGTCATAGATCAATCATTGATAGAGCTGAAATCAAACCCTTGTCTCTTGACCTCAATGTCAATGTGCATTTCCTTTGTGGGGTGTGTGTGTGTCTGTTGTTTCTTTTCTTGGTATTATTCCTCAGCCTCTCAGCCTAGGCCAATGGTTTTCAACCATGGCTTGAATTAGAATAACTTTGGAGAACTTAAACATCTCTATGCCCAGGGTACAACCCATGGTATGATCCAAAATCTCTTGGGATAAGATCCAAGAATCTATGATTTTTTAAAGCATCCCAGATGATACCAACAGTTAACCAAGGTGGGGAACAAGTGGTCTTGGCAAAATTTTGAGTTCTATGTTATATAAGTCCTGAGCTTGATTTCCTGGTCTGATGTGTATTTGCTGACAAAACAGCATGGAGTGATATCTTGAGGCCTATTGTCCCACTTGTAACATGACGGGATTGGAGTAGATCAGTGGTTTTCCAACTGTGCTCTCGGGAATCCCTTTAATTTCTGAAGACACATTCTGAAGGGTATGAAAAAGACAAGAGAAGCAAGAATAGATAAGGTTCAGGGACCTTTAACTCATTTTTATCTTTTTCTATAAAATATTCTCACCAGAGCTTTTGTTTTAAGAAAGAATGCTATTATTTCTTAAGGGTTTAAAATTGCAGGGTTCGATAACTTCTAAGATATTTTTCAAAATTTACCTTTCAGGGATTGTAGCATTTATACAAAATGAATCAACTTACTCATTCTAAGGTCAGGATTCTTTAACTGGTGTGTGCAGCTGCCTAATTCTCCCCAGTATCCTGACCATATATTGGGAGGAAAGTGGTAGGCTCAGAAGCATCATTAATGCTAATTGCCCTGATTTATCAAGTCCTAAGCGAAGCATTCTTCCTTTTAGAAACCTGACAGCTACTAGTGAGAACATCCAACCCTGTTTGCCCAGAAGTGTCCCGGTTTTAGCACAAAAATCCTTGTGTTCCAGGAAGCCCCTCAGTCCTGAGCAAACTGGGACAGTTGTTCACCCTCTGACTAGCAGGCAAAGAGAGCGGGCTCCATTCCACTGTATAATTTCACCATACAGTCTCTGGGTATGTCCAATTCATGGAGCAGAGGGGACTGGATGGATGAGTCATAATCTAGAAATCAGCAACCTCATTTCATCTGATGATCTCCAGAGGTGCAAGTGCCCAGGGCAGCCTATGTCTAGGGAAACTGTAATAATCTATTATGTTTGGATGGCACTTAATATATGAAGGCATTTCCAGGAAATTTATTTCTGTGAGCAATTTTGCTTCAGCCAAACAAGATCATCTATCACATTTAATTATTGGTGGTAATTTGAATTTCATATGATTTTTATCTTTCTTAAAATTTTATTTATTTATTTGAGGGAGAGAGAGAGGTAGCAAGAGAAAGCATGACTGGGTGAGGGGTAGAGGGAGAGGGAAAAGCAGGCTCCAGCCTAGGACTCAGGGATCATGACCTAAGCCAAAGGCAGACACAACCTCTTGAGCCACCGAGGCACCCCATGATTTTTATCTTTGTTTGCATTTATTTTGTATACATATTTCAAATTTGTAAGTAAAGGAAAAGATAAAGGAAGATGGGGGGAAAACAAGATGCAAGAATGGAAAGTAACAAAGGTCACTGACAGGGACTTCATGGATCCCTGAGAGTTTGAGGATTCCCTGATGGGGGCACATCACAAAGACCCCTTCCCTGAACTCTCCTCCTCATCCCCTCCAGTAGTAGCTGACTGTAGAATGAATATGGAATCATAAGTTTTACAATAAAGTATTTTGTGTAAAATTCAAAAACTCCTGTTTGTAAAATCTTCTGAGACGTTTAGATGAAAGAAACAGTATCAGAAAAATTGTCATTATGGTTAATAAAATTGCATGAATAGCTGCAGTGACCCACAAAAATGAGACAGCTTTAGTTTTCAGATCAAAGCAAAGAGCACCAGACATTGAGCCTTTTCTTCAACATTCATTTTGTTGAAAAGATTAAAAGTATCTTTAGACCCTTGTCTCAGTCATAATAAGCAAAGGTAGGAAAGAATCCCAACATACTGCCACAATCTATTAAAAGCCTTCAAGAGGCAATGGGTTTTCAACCATCTCTACTTTGTTTCATTGATATAAATAAGAAATAAGCAACACTGTCAAAAGATAATCAGCATCTGAAGTTACAGAATTATTTTAGGAAAAGAAAATACCAAAACTCATCTGCTTCCTGATTTATCTTGTGCCAACATAATTTAGGTTGACATTTGATCATTGGAATAATGATGTTCATTGGAACATTATTCTGCATTTCATACCATAACATTTTATAGCAAGTGTGATCGTAACAACCTGTTATAAGAAGTGAGTTAAGAAATTAAGATCTAAAAAGAAGGTAGTTTAGTTATATAATTTCTAAGGCTTTGGAAGATAAGAGAGAGAGGGGGAAAAAATTCAAAGCGTATTATAAACCTATTTCTTGAGCCCACAGTTCAACACGAGTCTTCTGTTTAGGTCTCACCAAATAAATCTCTGCCCACCTCCCACAGAGAAAGTAAGAACAATGTCACAAATTATTTGGCTCATCTGTAATGTTAGACATCATTTGGTCCTGCAGCCTCAACCTTTTAAGAGCCAGTAGGCAAAGTCAACACCTTGGAACAAAATCCATGACTAACTTTGCTGAAAAATCTCTTTCCCACACTAATGAGAAAGAAAATCTCCTAAAGTTACATATATACTAACCACTCTACTTTGGAGATGTTTCCTTTATACTTTGTTAATTAAAGGGAAGAGACTGTGTTATTCAACTGCATATATTAAGCCTGATTGATGTTAATCTTTTTTCTACTTAATAAATCTCCAATCATTGCTATTTAAGATTTCATCATTTCAAGAGTAGGGAATGTTTACAGCTCTCAAAAAATGCCCAAGGGAAAAACAAATCCCCACACACATAGAAAAACATGCATACTCATATAGAAATAGAAAGAGAATTTTAATGCATTAAATCTACAAATAAAACATACCCCAAATTATTGATGGGGTTTTGGTAAAAAAGCAAAACTCCATTAACCTTTAAAAGGGAAGTCACATGGCACAAATATTCAGCATGGAAAAAAAAAATCCAATTACTGACCATGGCAAATTAAGGTGATGTATTTATTTGTGAACTCTGTGATTTTAAGGCTCTTAGGTTGGATTGACATGGCAATGTGGGGAACTAACCTGAGGTGCCTATATTAAGTTCTCTTGCACAGATATTATAACTATTAATAAGGATGTTAAGTATTATAAACTTTAAATTCAAATATTTATAAATTTGAATTGAAAAAAAATTTATTCATATTTGCCCCCAATTGGAAGCAATCAAGGTGTTCTCAATAGGTGAATGAATAAACCAACTTTGGTACATCCTCTAATGGATGTACCAAACGAAATAAGCTATCAAGTCACACACACACACACACACACACACACACACACACACAAACAAGTAGGAACATTAAATGCATATTGCTAAGTGAAAGAAACCAATCTTAAAAAAAAGCTACATACTGTATGATTCCAAGTATATGATACTCAGGGAAAAGCAAAACTATGGATACAGTAGAGATATCAGTGGTTGCCAAGGGTTCAGATAGGGAGGGAGGAATGAATAGGTGGGCGGTGAAACTATTCTGTATGATACTATAATTATGGCTACACGACATTATACATTTGTCAAAATCCATAGAACTGGGGCGCCTGGGTGGCTCAGTCATTAAGCATCTGCCTTCGGCTCAGGTCATGATCTCAGGGTCCTGGGATCGAGCCCCACATCAGGCTCCCTACTTAGCGGGAAGTCTGCTTCTCCCTCTCCCACTCCCCCCTGCTTGTGTTCCCACTCTCGCTGCATCTCTCTCTGTCAAGTAAATAAATAAAATCTTTAAAAAAAAATCCATAGAACGGTGTAACACAAAAAGTAAACCCTAATGTAAACTATGAACTTCAGTTAATAATAATGTACCATTATTGCTTCAATTGTGAAAAGTGTTCTACCCTAAGATGTCAATAATAGGGGAAATGATGTGCAGGATTGGGAGGCACAAAAGGGTACATGGGAACTAACTCTCTATACTTTCTAACTTTTCTGTAAACCTACAACTGCCCTTAAAAAATATATTAATGAAAAAGCAACAAAACTAGAAAAATAATTAAAGGCAAGATCATGCCAAATACTGTAGACTACAGTAAGGAATTTTGTTTTGCTCCTAAAATGCAATGGATTATTGAAGGCTTTCACAGGGGCAAGGAGGATGACATGGTCAAATCTGTTTTTCAGACAAGTAACACTGCTGTGTGCAAGAAAAGTCTGGTAGGGCTGGAGAGTAAAGCCGAGAAATCACTTATGAAACTACTGTAGTATTCCAGGTGTGAGGTGACAGTTCATGAACTGTGGAGATAGAGACAAGTGGACAGATCTGAAAGCTATGTAGAAGGTAAAATCAAAAGGATTTAGTGCTGCACTGCATTGTATAAGGGGATGTGGGTTAAGGTGAGAAGTATACACATTTTGACTATTTGGGACATTTATTGAGATAGGAATGGCTGGATGTATTAGTATCCTAGGGCTGTGATAACAAATAACCAAAACCTGGTGGCTTAAAATAACAGAAATTTAGTTTCTCATAGTTCCAGAGGCCAGAGTTCCAAAATCAAGGTGTCAGGAAGCCTCCCTCCAAAGCCTCTAGGAGGGAATCCTTCCTTGTTTCTGGTGACTCCAGGTATTTCTTGGCTTGTGCTAGCATAACTACAATTTTTGCCTCCCATCTTCACATAGCCTTCTGCTCTGTGTCTTATCCTTTTCTGACTTTTAATGAAGTTACTTGTCACTGGATTATCTAGATTAGATAATCTTGTTATGATCTCATGTCTAGATCCTTAAATTAATTACATCTGCAATTTTTCCAGATATGCTCACCTTCACAGGTTCTGGAGATTGAAACATAGACATCTTTTGGGGGGGTCACCAAAAATGGCCACCATTTAAATCTTACTACCCTGAAAAAGAATCAAAGTTTGGTCAAAGATCTTGGGTGTGATTTTGGAGATGTTAAGTTGAATATGCCTTTATGATGATTGAGAGAAGATAATAAGTATTCAGTTGAGTTTGAGTTTAGATTTCAGGGGGCAGACAAAAGTTAACAATGCAAATGCATCATCTACATACTTTGTCAGCTTCTAATGAGACAATGACCAAGGAAACAGTGGCATTTCTTTTCTACATACTATATGAATCTTATAAATAACTCTGTTGAGTCATTTCTTCAAACATAAGATCAGCCATTCTAATGTATGATGCATATTTATAATTGCATCAAATCAAGAATACAAGGGTTTATTTAAATATCTAGTAGGAATTTTACTCTTTAGAATTAAAGTCAAAATTCTTTTTTTTTTTTTTAAGATTTTACTTATTTACTTGATAGAGAGAGACACAACGAGAGAGGGAACACAAGCAGGGGAAGTGGGAGAGGGAGAAGCAGGCCTATTCAGTCGTGAAAATGACCGCCAAGCAGGGAGCCCGATGCGGGGATGGATCCCAGGACCCTGAGATCATGACCTGAGCCGAGGGCAGACGCTTAAACTGAGCCACCCAGGCGCCCCTAAAGTTGAAATTCTGCATCATACCAAGAAGACTTAGCTCCGAGCATACCTGGAAAAAACATGCAAACTTCCAGAAATAGAAGCTGCAATGTAACATCAGTCAGAGCTAAAGGGATGAGAGGACATTAGATCTAGTCACAGAGAGGAAACTTTTTCATAGTGTTATCACTTTCATCCACATATTCTTCAAAATTATTTGAAACTTTACAAAGTCAACCAAGTAAATCAAGTACAATGCCTTTAACTTACCATGTGAGTGAGGCTGTCCAAAATATATCTCCATTTTTTTGTTCCAGTATCATCTTATGTGCTTTGAATGATTGTCACATCTGACTCCTTGCCATTGGGTTACTTGAACCCATTATACCCACTTTATTCTTTATTGACATATTCATTCCAAATGAAATACTTTGAACTTGACTTTAGTTTCTTGAATCTCAAACATTTTTTTAACTTCTGTTAAGTGCCACTTTCTCCAGGAAGCCTTATCTGACAACTCTTAATCCACTATTCCCAACCGCACCAAAAGTTTCTTTCTCTATTTAGTATTTCCAGAACATATTTACTGAAGTGTGATTTTCATGACTGAATAGGCCTTTGTTTAATTAAAAAATGTGGCAAATGATTTTATATTTACCAGCTCCTTAATAAATGCACATCAAGTGAAAGGGGTCTCATGTAATCATCTTGTGTTATCCTTGTCTCTAGAGATGAGAAAACTGTTCTTGAAATATACATTTATTGTGGTGATGCATTTGACTTTCTGCTCATTAAGAATTGGGGCCTATATCCTCTTTTCTTGGCTCTGGGAGATCTGTGTGACCACTGTGCCTAATGGAATAGAATGGCAGTCACGCCTGGTCAGCTTCTGCATCCAAGTCTTAAGACAATGACAGCATTCATTTTTCTGTCGTTTGGAATACTCATTCTTGGAAGCCACCGGCAGTGCTGTGGGGAAGTCCATGTGTGGAGAGGTCCATGTGAAGAGATACTGTGGTTGGTGGCAGTGAACCAATACACACTTGTAAGCCATGCACATGAGCTATGTTGGGGAGTAGATTCTCCAGTTTGGGCTCACACTGCATGGACAGGAGAGGGGTCATCCCTTCAAGTTCTGCTCAAATTGAAGATGGTGAGAAAAACAAGTGGGTGCTGTGTATTAGTCACTAGGATTTGTGTGGACAGTGAATTATAAGCAGAAGAGATATTTGTCACTTCCAGGCCACAGCAAGTAATGGCTGGTACAATAGGCCTTTCCGATCTCTCTACCCTCCTGTCAACAGGGTTTGGAAGAGATTTGTGTTGAGATGGAGGAAACACAGCATGGAAAAACCTAGATCCTCAAGTAACCACACAAAAGGAAATTGTCCTGGAATTTCCTGGGGCTGCAGGCTTTTTAGCAGAGAGTTATTTATTAGAGAATTGTTAATACTATTGTGTTAAGCCACACAATTTGAGGTTATTTGTCACCTTAGTGTTATGATCTCTCCTGATTGATACATCGATTCCATTCTTCACAGAGAATCTTGAGAGGGTTGCAACTTAAAATAGGTTTTCAAACCAAGTTAAAAGGAAATATCAATTTGGAGAACTGTGAGGACTTTGCAGTCAATATACATGTGTATGGGGTGGGGAAGAGCTGAATTTGTGTTTTTGTGAATGTCCCTAATTGCTTTTGGACTATCAAACTGAACGAAAAAATAACTTATCTGAGGATGCAGATGCAATATTTCTGATAAGTCATCCAAAAACAAACAGCAAACAAATGAAAAAAATTTAAACTAGTGCTTTCATTCTGTTTTTTTTTTAAATAGGACAAGAATTTTCCAAAAATAAAAGCCTGCCCTGAATGTCTTACTGAAGTGTTTTAAAGAAGTTTTGCTGTTACTTTTAAAACTTGCTAGAGAAATTGTGAGAAGTTGAAAAGGCTGTCAGGCACTGGTAGAATGAGCTAATTAACAACTTTTTAAAATCGTGTAGCATTGAGAAGGCTGTATATTTTCAAAGTGTTACATAATTACAATGAAAGGGTTATACTGTCACAGTACTTTCAGACCAAAACCAAAATGAAACAAAACACCTCATTGGAGTTTTTTCCTGCAGAATGATACTCCGTACAAATAAACAATGTGAATACTGTTATCCTTGATTCCTTCATTCTTGCTTCTCCTGCACTTTCCCCACAACCCCCCATCTCAATAAAAGAAATCTGCATTTACCCAGATATCTTACCTCCTGCAAAATAAATAAATAGCTATATATGTAGATAAATAAATCAATAATTTGAACAATGGTTTCCTCTTTGATCCTTCTTTTCTCACACTGCTCTTCAGATACATCAGCTCCATCTGCAAAGTGCAATCATATGACACCTTGACTTCGACCACGGCCTCCCATTTGGAGCCAGCATCACGTCCCCTGCAGAAATGGCAGTAGCCTCCAGTCTGGGGCATTGCTTACACCCACAGGCATTGTGGATTCTTTTCTACTCAGAAGCTAGAGGGATCTTGTCATAACTTAAATCAGTTCATGTCCCTTTCCTGCTCAAAACCCTCCAATGGATGATTCCAATCACATTTAGAATAAAATTCAAATGCTTACCCACAAGGCCCTAAATGATCTGATCTATGGCCATCTTTCCACCCTCATCTTTTTTCAGTTCACCCTTTGCTTATTCCCTTCCAACCTCAAAAGCCCCCACACTGAATTCTAAACATACCCAGCAGGCCTCGGTCCAGAAATACCCTTCGCCCTGCTACACCCCTGGCTCACTCAGTCCAAGGGTCTGCTCCAATGCCACAACCTCAGAGAGCTTTCTTCCACCCCAATATCTAAAATCACAGCCCACTCCTCCCTGCTTCATTTTTCCTTTATTGTCCCTCCAACAACTAAACTAATAAGTTATCTATTTATAATTACCACCCCTTACCCCATCAAAACGCAAACCTTATAGTCCCTCACCTTTCTTTCATGGAAAGTATCGTACTGTGAACATATTTCACTGTTGGTTTTTTGAAATTTAACAGATGTATTATAGAATTCATGCCATAAGAGTGTAAGGAGATAGTCATGATTTCTTTTCATTAATTTTGATGTCATCTTCTTCCTCCCTTGACTTGCAACCGTTCTCCCGTACTTAGGCAGCTTAAGGGAACAAAGCGGAAGTGCCTTTGGCCAGTGGCTCCTTGTGACCATGGAGATACTCTGACCAAACTATCATGGTCTACCTGAAACAGAGCAGCTCTGCAGGTGGCATGCACTTCCTCACTGTTCGGTGCAGGACCTCTTGGGAAGAGGGACATCATGAAGTCAAGACAACTCCCAAGACAACAGTTCCCTCTGTACCCCCAGGCTTAAAGGATTTACCTTGAGAGCTACTTCAGTCTCTTCCAATAGTAGCTCTGTCACCTCTCTTTCTTGTACAAAACATCTACATTGCCTCCATGGGCCCCAACTCATACCACAGCAGTTGATTTACTCTCTTTTCAGAGCCGAAGGACACAAAAGCCTGACTCTTCTTCCTGCCTCTCCTCCTCCTCTTTCTCCTCCCTCTTCTAGCCCTCTCTCCTATTTTGTAACAAATGTGACAGAATTTAATCTAGTAATTGGTTTGATAAATAACTATTGAAAGTCGTGTATATGTCAGACATTGTCATTGACATCTGTATAACTTTCAGAAGTTTGTTCATGTTGTGCTAGCATAGATTTCAGTATGCTTTTCTTTACATTTATCTTTGCTGGGGATTCACAGATTATCTTGAAAATAATTTGATGTGTTTTGGGAAAATTCTTAACTAGTATCTCTTCAAATACTGCATCTGCTCCACTTTCTGCAATCTTTTTAGATTAAACGATAGATTCAAATATGTGTGTGTGTGTGCATATATTTTTTTTTCCCATTATTTTGCTCTTTTTCTTTCAGTTTGTGCATCTTCTGCTGACCTCTCTTTCAGTTCAATGAACCTCTATTCTGCAAGAATCAGTCTGTGGTTATCTAAGCTCATCCAACGACATCTCATTCCTGATACTGTACTTTCTTAGTTCTAAAATGCTCTTTTTTGGAAATAAAAAGAGCTCTTTTGTTTACTTGTTGATATATTTCCTTGCTTATATCAATCATAGACATTTAAAAAAAAAGTTGGTCTATTAACACCAACATCTGAACCATCTGTGGTTCTAGTTCTGCTACCTATTTCTTCTTTCAGTTTTCAGCCATTTCATTCTTTTTCTTATCATGCCTCACATATTTATATTGGATGCCAGACAATGGAAAATAAAATTAAAGAAGCTCTAGCTGACACCATCTTCATCCCAAGTTGTTATGTTTTCTTCTGGAAACACATAGAGCATCACTGGACTATTTTGGTCATATTTAAAACTTGGTGTTAGGCTAATTAGCTCTGTTCTATATCAGTTTTGCCCTTACTTTTAGGTTATGAGTCTTTCTCTGAGATTGTGGTCTTTACTCCTGGGGTGTGGCCTTTCTTGGGTCTAAATTGAATGCCTGAGCTATTACTATTCCTTTTATGCTTTGGTGGAGCTTGGATTCCAACCTCATTCCCCAGCACTGCACACCAGGTACAAGTCTCTGCTCAGCTCTTTAGCTTCATGAGATGTTGGGTATTGTTAATTTTGTCATTGGATTTTTTAGACCCTTACTCTGGAACATACATAATTTAAGAATAAAATACTGACTTAATGGTAATGAGTACGTAGGTATCAGTCCTCCTTCTCTGTTATTTCACTCTCCAAGATTTCCCCTGTTCTTGGCAACTTTAACAGCCTTGAGCTTTAAACTCATTATGACTGCTGTTTCTGCTTGGGTTCTATTCTACTATTTGCAATATACCGTCAGAAGAATGTCTAGGGTAAATATTTTTTCCTTCCATGCTAATGGCTCTTCAATGATTTTAAACAGTTATTTTATACATTGTGTTCAGATTTTGTAGTTGTTGCTTACAAAATATTCTTGTGTGGTCAGAACTGGAAATATTCAGAGCAAATTTAAAAAATAGTCCTTAACTTTAGAGAGTAACTAAAATGTTTACAAATGGTAGAAGATGATATTCGGAGTTTCATCAAAATAATTTGGAAGGGGATGGAATTTAGGGAAGCCTGGCCTTGAGAGAAGGTATTTCCTTCCCATGGAGCAAAGATTGACCCATGTGAGAAAGGAAATATGAGGGGCATGGCCAGATAAACTTATTCTCCCCTCCCTCCTCCAATAAACTGCTCCCAGGCATGGTCTCTTCCTACCAGTTCTCCTAAGACGTACTATGAAGCTGTGCCTGTGACCTCCTTTTTTATTTTGTATGGTTTGTTATAATATAGTGTCCAGAAGACAACACATCACCTGGTACTGCCTCCCATCCTTCTCTGTCTCCCTTCTCCTTTATCTAACTCTCACTGCCCTGGGTTAACACCTTCCAAATAAAGCACTAGCAAGAGAGAACTTGCTGTTCTGTTACTATTTGTCTGAAAAGAGGTAAGAAAAATGAATTTGTTTTCTTTGGAGTTCTTAAATAATAGTAGATGAGAATAGATCTGTTGGAATTTTTAATGAAATGTCAAAGATCAAAATTGAAATGATATCTAATATGTTGTAAGAAATTACTATGTACCAACAAATTTCTGTGTTTTATATTATCTATACACAGAGGAAGCACAGTACCATGAATGTTAGAAATCTTTCTGGCATCACAAAGCCAGTAAATGTACTAAGGTTAAGATTGTAACTCATAATAAATTCTGAGCTCTTAATCACTATGGATTTTTTATTAAAATTATAACTATAATGCTTTCTTATTATAAATAAGGCTATATTTCTTTTTATTGCTAATAATTTTCTTGAATAAAATAAGCATTTTGGTATTATGGAACAATATCACAATGTTCTAAATAAATTTCAGCTGAATGACATTATTTAAAAAAGAAAAAGCAAACCAAACTGGTACTAAACTTTGTGCCATCTTTGGGAATTAGGGACCAGAGCTAAATTAGATTTGATTTAGAAACAACAAATATTTGGGATGCTTTCCTCTTCAAGTGTTCCATAGTGAATTATTTGTTAGACTTGATTTCACATGGCCTATTGGCTGGCTTCCTTTTATTCTTTTCTCAAGATTGAATGTCAGGATCTGTACCTAGAATGTGATCATAATTCATACACTTGGCTTTTCTCCTCTTCAGCCAAACAGCAACCATCATACCCATGAAAGCAGTCGGATGCATATCCTCAGAAAGAATTAACCAAATTGGCTTTACTAACAGAAAGCAGTTAGCTGTTTACTCAGTGAGACTTAATTTAAAGCTCACAGGCTCCTTCACCAGCTCTTGGGTTATTTGAGTTTTTTGAAGCACCTTTTATAAGAGAAAATTAAAAAATAAATAAAGCATACAGATATATATATATATATATATCCTTGAAATTTTAGGGAGGCTGTAACAGCTAAATTAATACACACTGAAATAAGATTAACCATAGACACATAGACATTTCTCCTTAAATTTAACCAATTATTCTGCCTGGATGTGAGCTTGCATAAAACTGAGTTAAGTATTAATGACTGATTGCTTTCATTACAGATAATATCTACAATGATTTAACTTTCTGATTTTTTAACTTATTTTTCTAATATCTACATTCCTTTTTTTCTTCCTTTTTTTCCCATTTTTTTAAAATTTCAGTTCTCTTATACTTTGATACCTAATAATTATGTGAAGTCATTAGTTTTTTGTTTGTTTGTTTGTTTGTTTTACAGGGAGGATTTGTTTTGTTGAATACTGTTTCCTCAAAGATCTGCTGCTCTCAAGGATTGAGCCATTATAGGGGTATGATCGGAATGAGGTTCTTTCTTTATCTTTTCTCCTTGGACATAAAGGAAAATCAGGGTGATTTTCTGTCATGTTTCCATATCCCCTAAGACCACTACCATAGCTGCCATGGCTACCAAAGAAATCTAGATTTATATATATAGCATCTTGCCATTTATAATTTTCTTTTTCACTTGCACTGTCCATCTGATCTCTGCAACAATTTTGAGGCAGAAAAGATTATTACAATTTTTTAAATCAAGAAAACAGAGGCTCAGAAAAGTTGTCTCTTGCTCCATGATACACATTTACTAGACCAATGACTCAGGACACAAAGTCTTGCTAAGTCTTTCTTATTTATTTATTTATTTATTTATTTATTTATTTTATGTTATGTTAGTCACCATACAGTACTTCATTAGTTCCCTATGTAGTGCTCCATGATTCATCGTTTGCGCACAACACCCAGTGCTCCTTGAGTCTTTCAATTTTAAATTCACCTCTCCTCTTCTAGAAGGAGGCTTCTATGTCTGAAAAAAGAGACTAAGTTAGCTATCAAGAGCACATAGGTTCATAATAAGGGTCAACTGTCAAATCACGCTGACTGCCTGTTTTTGTGAATGAAATTTTATTTAAAAACTGCCATGTTCATTCTCTGTTGCTGCTTTCACCCTACAATGGCAGAGTTGAGTACTTGAGACCTTATGACCCACAAAGCCATATTTATTATATGACTCTTTATATAAAGTTTCCCTGCCTCTGTTTTATAGATAGTCTTATTTATGTACCTTGTGTTATGTGATATTGAGTTATTAAGAACTTAAGTGTGGTTGGAGACTATATTCAAACTTTGTTATTATTTACAATTATAATGTCTGACATGAAGAGACATTTTTCCAAAGAAGACATCCAAATGGCCAACAGACACATGAAAAAGTGCTCAACATCGCTTGGCATCAGGGAAATCCAAATCAAAACCTCAATGAGATACCACCTCACACCAGTCAGAATGGCTAAAATTAACAAGTCAGGAAATGACAGATGTTGGCAGGGATGAAGAGAAAGGGGAACCCTCCTACACTGTTGGTGGGAATGCAAGCTGGTGCAGCCACTCTGGAAAACAGTATGGAGGTTCCTCAAAAAGTTGAAAATAGAGCTGCCCTACAACCCAGAAATTGCACTACTGGGTATTTACCCCAAAGATACAAAAGTAGGGATCCGAAAGGGTACGTGCACCCCAATGTTTATAGCAGCAATGTCCACAATAGCCAAACTATGGAAAGAGCCAAGATGTCCATCAACAGATGAATGGATAAAGAAGATGTGGTATATATATACCATGGAATATTATGCAGCCATCAAAAGGAATGAGATCTTGCCATTTGCAATGACATGGATGGAACTGGAGGGTGTTATGCTGAGCGAAATAAGTCAAACAGAAAAAGACATGTATCATATGGTCTCACTGATATGAGGAATTCTTAATCTCAGGAAACAAACTGAGGGTTGCTGGAGTCGTGGGGGGTGGGAGGGATGGGGTGGCTGGGTGATAGACATTGGGGAGGGTATGTGCTATGGTGAGCGCTGTGAATTGTATAAGACTGTTGAATCACAGACCTGTACCTCTGAAACAAATAATACATTATATGTTAAAAAAAAAAAAAAAAAGAAGATATTAGGAAGGGAAAAATGAAGGAGGGGAAATCAGAGGGGGAGATGAACCATGAGAGACTATGGACTCTGAGAAACAAACTGAGAGTTCTAGAGGGGAGGGGGGTGGGGGGATGGGTTAGCCTGGTGATGGGTATTAAAGAGGGCATGTACTGAATGGAGCACTGGGTGTTATATGAAAACAATGAATCATGGAACACTACATCAAAAACTAATGATGTAGGGGTGCCTGGGTGGCTCAGTCGTTAAGTGTCTGCCTTCAGCTCGGGTCATGATCCTGGGGTCCTGGGATCGAGCCCCGCATCGGGCTCCCTGCTTGGTGGGAAGCCTACTTCTCCCTCTCCACTCCCCCTGCTTGTGTTCCCTCTCTCGCTGTGTCTCTCTCTGTCAAATAAATAAAATCTTTAAAAAAAAAACCCTAATGATGTAATGTATGGTGATTAACATAACATAATAAAATTTAAAAAATGTAAAAAAATAAATAAAATCCCTGGCTGAGCAAAAAAAAAAAAAAAAAAAAGAATTATAATGTCTGAGAAGGGATTTCATAATTCACTTAAAATGATCCCTCTACTCCACTTGCCATGTAATAAAGTATGGAAAATATGTCTTGGTCTATAAATCACTACTACAAATTTTATTACTAGTATTATAAGGCTTATCATTAGTGATATAAGAATACTTTTTACTGCAAATTTCCTTGGATACTTCCAGTGTTAGAAGCATGAGATTAATACAACCCACAATAGCTCTTTAAGTTTTGAACAGTTTTGATCCTTGAAAAAAATTATCTTCTTCTGAAAAAAACATTAAATACTTGCAAATCTTGCAATAGCTGAGAAAAATTTCAATTAAAAGTTTTTATGCACTGGGCGCCTGCGTGGCTCAGTCGTTAAGCGTCTGCCTTCGGCTCAGGTCATGATCCTGGGGTCCCGGGATCGAGTCCCACATCGGGCTCCCTGCTCGGCGGGAAGCCTGCTTCTCCCTTTCCCACTCCCCCTGCTTGTGTTCCTGCTCTCGCTGTCTCTCTCTGTCAAATAAATAAAATCTTTAAAAAAAAAAAGTTTTTATGCACTGAGAATATTTAAGGCACTGAAATAAACATGTTAACATATCATGATGATTACATATGATAATATGTATCAATGTTTCCCATTTTAAAAATTAGGAATCAAATGTACTATCACTCTAAGAAAGTGTTAGGGTTAGAATTTAAACCAACTTTTTCTAGGAATTCAAATCTGAGAATTTTATTATTATTATAATAAATCATTACATTATAAAATATTAAAATAATGATAATTATTATAAATTATAAATTATATTGTTATTGTTTATTGTAATTTTATTATTTCCTAATGATTTACTATAGTTTTTTTCTATACCATTTTCTGTATCTATTAGTTATCCACATTGGTGAGTCAAAACTCTGTTTTCCTTTTTTTTTCAAGATTTTATTTATTTATATGACAGAGAGAGAGACAGCGAGAGAGGGAACACAAGCAGGGGGAGTGGGAGAGGGAGAAGCAGGCTTCCCACTGAGCAGGATGCCAGGATGCAGGACTCGATCCCAGGACCCTGGGATCATGACCTGAACCGAAGGCACACGCTTAAAGGCTTACCGACTGAACCATCCAGGCGCCCCTCTGTTTTCCTATTTTAAGTAGATCAAATAAGTTCTTTGTTTTTGTCTAACTATGCCTTTGTCTATCTGACCTATTTGCTTCCCCAAAATTATGAAAACATAGAGTCTGAAAGTTTTTTAAGTCCTTTCTGGCAGTACAGGCATTTCTACATTTCAACTATTAGCTCTCTCATTCCTAACATTTTTTTAACATTTATGTATGTATGTATGTATGTATGTAGTAGTAGTAGTAAAATATCTATTGGCCAGCTTTTGAATTTTTCCTTCATTTAATTCCAGAGTAGACCATCCCTTTTATCAGGGCTTATTTATTCCAACACACACTTGTACCACCACCATCTTATCCATTCTTGCAATGCTACAGCAATGCCTTTTTCTTTCCAAGGTCCTGAAATGCAGAATAGTTCTTATCTTTGAGCATGTCTCGAACAAGGTGCTGGAATGCAGCTTTAATTATGTCTTAGTTTCGATTTTCTCTATTAGATTCATTTCTTTCTAGCCAAAATGATAGCTTTATCCAGGTTCTACTCTGATACTATTTAAAATAACTGTGTGGTGATAGATATGTCTTGGTTTGTTGGCCTATCCATTTTTTTGATGCATATTTACTGAGCATCTCCCACTTTCCACACTGGACTAGGTGCTGGAGATATAGTGATAAGTAAGCCAATGTCCCTGCTCTCAAAAACCTTAATGTTCACTCTGAATGATGAAACTAAATTCAAACTGAAGTATGTACTGAACCTACAATGCCAACCCCCTCTCTAATGGATTATTTCAACAAGTGGAAAAGTGGAAGACATATTAATAATAATATGAATAACAATGTCTAACATTTATAGAATGCTTTTTCTGTTTCAAGCACTATTCTAAGACTTTATGTGGATTACTTTATTTCTTACAACTACCCAATAAGATATATTGTTAAAATCACTATTCTATAAACAAGGAAACTAGGGCACAAAAAGGTTATATAATCTATATGACATATAATCTATATGAATATTGTATTCGTGATATATGCCATGCTTTTGACCAAATAAGTCAATTTTTGGTAATGTGGACCAGGGCATTGATATTTTTATAACCTTCAGAATAATTCTAATGTGCAACCCAAATTAAGGTCTATTGCATTTCCCAAATCTCTTTCCCTCCCATCCTAAAGGATGATGAGTTCTTGTTCTTTAAACATCAACTTGAGTCTCTCTAATGGGAAGAAAAGCTACCCTGTTCATTAACACTTTTGTTCTCCAATGACAGATGTGGGTGTAAACAATGAGCTCATAATTAGGAGAACTGACTTTTCCTTCCCTCTCTGCCATGATGAAGTAGGTATTTGTCTGTGGACAAGCCACTTCTGCCTCTCAGGAATCTAGTTGTCTCTTCTTTACACCTGCTATAAGCTTTTAAAAGTCAAATTTATGGATCTCTCACCCTTTGAGGTTCTGCGGTATCAGTCAGCCCAGGCAAGATTAAATGGGAAAGAGTGTTTCCAGTAAAAACAAACAAACAAACAAACAAAAATTACACAAAATCTCAAAGAATTAATAAAAAAAAATAGTGAAACTTTCTCCTACCTGTAAAAACTTTGTAGGATTTTTGGTGTGAGTGGTGGGCATAGTGAGTTAAATTAACACTGAGATTGGTGGGGATGATTTCATTGGAAGAAAAAAAAAAAAAAAAAAAAAAAAAAAAAAACCAGGAAATGGCAATTATCAGCATCCACCCTTCCTGTCTCTTTTGTTAAATATCAGCTGCTCAACCTGGGAGGCAGGTTGTCATGGGGATGGAAGGCAAATGGGCATGACATAGGAATAATGGGCAAATAGATTATTTATAACCTCTTTATTAATGTCTTCCTTGAGCCAGGCATGGGACATTGTAATACCTGCCCATCCTCTCATGAGGCAAGGATGTTTCTAAACATTAATAAAGGAACCCAAGAGACCAGCCTGTCTTTTCTAAATTAATCTGGAATCTTCAAAGGTTACAACTGCAGGTTGAGGACTATAGCACTAAAAGAACTGGTGATACCTAAGTTGCCTTTAAAGACAACGAGTTAATGAGGCAGATCAAAAAGAGTTTCAGGTAAAACAAAACAACATAAAAATAAGAAAAAAAAAAAGCCCACATTTCATGCTCAAAGAACATGGCAGCGCAGGAAAGAGTGGTATATTCTGGAAACCACATGTAATTCTATATGTCTGGGTGGGTCAGACAATATAAACCTCATACACCATGTTAAAAAATGTGGACTGTGTCTAGAAAAGCAATATTGAGTTGATCTGCTCAAGATCACTCATTAAATTGAGAGCAGAATATTGACAGGATTACTTAGAACTCCTGATTCTGAGGTTAGGAATGCATGTTTGTATGGACATATGATATATGCATATCTTATAATGATCTGAAATGGAAAAACATCCATATGTAACACAAATATCTCAATCTCTGTTTGATTCATTACCTGTAGCATGCATTTTCTAAGGAGTAAACATCACTCACATAGATTCTTAACTTTCAGTCATTATCACATATTAATCCCCTCTGAAACTTAAAAATACATGTAAATTCCCTAATGATTTTTCTTTTCTTTTCTTTTTTCTTTTCTCATTGCAAATACTGTGGCCTCTCCCCTGTTGTTCTAGAGGCATTTAGGCAGCTATTATCCCTTTCATTTGTTTCCTTGCTGAGTCTTCACAACTTCAACAATATTGCCAACAATTATCATAACTCTAGGATACTATGTTGTAGAAATTCCCATTAAGTCACTGTAAAACATGACTCTTTAAAAACCAGCAACATATGTATGGCATTTTGAAAGCCACTGGCATAGGTGAAGCAAGAATTACCCCAAATCCCTAACATTACCCTAACAATAACTTTAGAAAACATAACACCCAAGTTTTCACACTCAGATAAATTTGCTGTTAATGATTTATCAACACTGCCCCAAATGGGACTATATCAAACTAATAAGCTTCTGCACAGCAAGGGAAATCATCAACAAAATGAAAAGGCAACCTACTGAATGGAAGAAAATATTTGCAAATCATATAACTGATAAGGGGTTATCTGTATATCTAAAATATATAAAGAACTCACATGACTCAACAGCAGAAAAAAAATTTGACTAAAACATGGGCAGAAGACCTGAATAGACATTTTTCAAAAAAAAAAAAGATATACAGATGGCCAACAGGTACCTGAAAAGATGCTCAACATCACTAATCACCAGGGAAATGCAAATTAAAACCACAATGAGATACCACCTCACACTTGTTAGAATGGCTATTATCAAAAGAACGAGAAATAACAAGTGTTAATGAAGATGTGGAGGAAAAGTGGGGGGTAGGCAAAATGGATGAAGGGGGTCAAAAGGTACAAACTTCCATTAAAAAATAAATAAGTCATGGAGATGTAATGTACAGCATAGTGACTATAGTTAATAATACTGTATTGCATATTTGAAAGTTACTAAAAAAATTAATCTTAAAAGTTCTCACAAGAAAAAGAGATTGTAACAATGTGTGGTGCTAGACTTATTGTGGTGATCACTTTCAATTATATAGAAATATTGAATCATTATTTTGTACACCTGAAACTAATATAATGTTCTGTCAATTATACCTCAAAAAAAGTCTCAAACTTTGGTGTCTATAAGAATCTCCTGGGGGATCAGTTAAAAAAAAAAACTCAAAATCTAACTTTAGCCAAACAATAACATTAGAAAATGTAACTCCCAGTTTTCACACCTGCATGAATTTACTATTAGAGATTTATCAGTACTGTCACTTTTTTACTCTGGGATTTTTTTTATGGCATTTTCTTGTTTGTTTTTTTCTTTTCTCTTTTTCCAGCAATTTTGATTTGTTCCTTATTGTTGATTTTATTTCAGTTCTTTGCTACTAGTTTCTTACATTCATCCATACATTTTTCAGTCCTTCACTCGTTAAATAAACTTCCTTAAAAATCCACTACATGTGACAAAGTTATAACAAACTGCCACATTATTTTCACTTGGAATCATTCCTAGGCAGTCAAGATCTGATAAGGGATAAAATATTTCAAAGGAGGATGGTACACTCAGTTGTAGGGACATAAGCTATAAAGAACAGTTGTGTCAAAACAAACAAGAGGTCAAGTCTGGTAACAGCATGGATGGTACCATGCTTATTGTCATTCTTAACAGATTTAGAAATTCAGGCTGCAAGAGTCAGAGATCTTATTTGAGAAAATGAATAATCAAGTGTCAGGGATCTTGGTAGTAGGAAGATAAGATCTAAGTTGGAGGTCTGAACAATATACATAAGGCATCAGCAGCAAGACCTGTCATTTATAATGAGCCCCAAACCATATATATACATCCTGTCTGGAGATGAGTTTCTCTAATGACAGTCACATGAACCAAGAGGTGACAGTAAGTGTAGGATGAGAAGCAGGCAACTGGGAAGCTGCTGACTTAAAGGCTCCAGCTGCACAAATCAGTTATCAGCTGAGCTTTCTTAGGAGCAGCAATGAATTTATAAACACCTAGACAAAAGAACTTTGCAGAGTTCTGGAGAGTATCAGGCTATTGGGGACAGGGGAAAATAAAGAAAAAGAAGACATAATGGCCAATCAGTTCTCTGGCTGTATTTACCATATCAGGAGGCCCTTTGTCAAGATGGGAGACCAAAGAAGAGGATGGCTAGCTATAAATATCATCATTTGACAGACAGATCAAGGAACCCCTCAACTGATGTATTTTCTTCCCTGAACCCAACATTCAAATGCCCTGTGCTCACCTTAGGTTTTTTATAACATTTTTTATGATCCAAGGAATGAACACTCAAATGACAATTTATTCTCTTCAGATCAAAAGCATTAGCAGCACACAACAAACACATTTATATTTAGTGAGGGAAAGAATAAGATAACAGTACTTTCTATTGGTTAAACATGCCTTTATTTTCACTATTCTTTGTCACAGGTGGGAATTAATTTTCTCTCAACAAAAGCTTTCTAGAATGCGCTATTCATAGACACCACGAACTCCTAGCCTCAATTTTACTCCTGTCTCTAGTTCTGTGTTGTCTGGTTTTAGGATACCGAAAAAAAAAAAAAAAGACCGTAAACCTCAGGGTCACCCCACAGCCAAGTACTGTCATTACCATCTTATCAAAACAAAAACAAAACAAAAAAAAAAAAAAAAAAAAAAAAAAACATTGACACCTTCACACCTCTGTATTAGCTTCTCCCACCTCAGCAATGATTTTTCCTTGTAGAATAACCAGTTCAGATTTCAAAGTAAGGCAAATATGATCCTTCGGCTACACCCAGGGAGATTGCACACTTGGTCCACTGGGTACTTGTGGATATCTTTATGAGGTAGGTACAGACAAGCCCTTGTCACTCTCTCATTGACTTTGAGCTTCTTAAGGACTTATGAATCTTTGTGTTCCCAGTCATGACCATGATGTATACATAATATAGTAGAAGCCCCCCAAATAGTTGCTGAATAAATAATGAGATGACTGAGCAGGTTGAAGTCACCCAACTTCTTCCTAAATTAAACCTAGACCAAAGCTTCTCAGAATCCTCTACTATAGCCCACAAAAGACACATTGTTTAAGATAAATATCACTGTGGCCAAATGTGTTTCTTTTAAATTCTATTTAAAGAAACTAACACCCTACCTTTTACCTCCTTTGTTAATGTGAAACATTTGAACACATCATAAGAAAGCTTAAAATACTGCATGTAACTAAGGCTGCAGAAACTGACACCATAGTAGAAACATCCCATTTCTTCAGGCAGAGGGGCAAGTTGTGGGATGGTTTATGAGCTCAGGCTCTAGACATAAACTTCTCAGATTTGATCCCCAGCTCTGCTATATAATTAGTAAATGAGACCATGAATAAATGATGCAGCCTTTGTATGCACTAATTTCCTCATCCACAGAGTGGCATGAAGCTCATAGGATGAGTATAGTATCTAGTACATAGGATTCCTGTGGGGAAAAATAAACTAAGACATGGAAAACAGCACAGAGCCAGGCACATGGCTTTGGGAATTATTAATATTCCAAGCATGGGTTAGTATGAGAACAACATTTACCTTATGAATTATTTCCCACATTAGGTATAGGAGAAAGTCCCAGCAATCCTTTTATAGCATGTGCTATTTTTGCAGACACATTTTAAATAACTGATGGTGCTCTTTAGGACAGCTGGTGTCAGAAACAAGGGCTTTTAGCTGCTCTCTTTCCTACGTGATTTCTATTGAATATACTACCTGACACGTTCTCCACCTAGCAATAAGAGAGTTGATCGCTCAACACTTTTGTTGACTAATTTTCTGTATTAGTTTCCTGATGAAAGAAACAAACACAGAAATCACTGAAACCAATTTGTTAAGGAGATTAAGGTAGAAACTGTGCTTATGGGAAACTGTCAGAAAGTGCTATAAACAGAACTAACCTCCCTAGGGAGGAATAGAGTGATTCTCATTAACATGTAATAGTCTCTAAATTTTGTTCTTCATGGCAGTGTGATCTGGGAAAAGGAGCAGATTTCTGGGTGTCAGGATACCCACATATTTACCTTGGGTGTTCTATGGATTAGCAGGGAGGAGTGTATATGGAAAACCCCAGTTAGTAGTTTCCTGCTTGCCATTTAGGATAAGCTCAATACAAAGTAGCTGCGTGAGTGAACCAAGGCAATACCTTTTTGAGGTTTCCTCATCTGAAAAGAGAAGTAAGAATACCAAATTTGTAATGCAATGGTGGTAACTTTAGAAAATAAGGGTTTCAGAAACATGGGTGCTGTCTATACATGTTCTCTTTTTCTCCATCATCTTGGCATACACCTAACACTTTTCATGTACCAGAGTTCACATTATAGAAAATATTTTTAAAAACCTCTTCATGGGCTGGAAGGAGGTAGAGAACCCAGATGTCATAAATTCAAGCCAACCTTCAGCCCTGTCTAGACAGACTAGGTTTTAAAGGCAAATCTGACTTCAAATCTAATGATAATTTGTCCAGCTGGGGGCAGACCTTATTACAGCAGTCCAAGTACAGCTATCATTCACAAACCAACACCCAAACCTTATCCTTTCCATCCTTTCATTAAAATGACTTATTTCTATAAGAAAGATATAAGCAGAACCCTAAAAATAATAGTTGTAGTAGCATTAGTTACTGTGTTTTTAGTATAATCATGATGATAATATTAAAGATAGCAAGTTACTATTGAACAATCACTGACTCTATGCCAGATGCTCTTGTTCCCCACCATGGTCATCCGGGATGTCTGCCTTTCTGATATAAACCACCCCTTCTTCTTCCTCTCTCAGTGAGGGTAGTCTAGGTTGTTCCTGCTTTCTGACCACAGGAGTGGGCGTTTGATCTAGACCTGGTTAATCTGCATATTTCCATCCTCCTGGCAAGTTAGGGCTAGGGATTTTCCTAGAAATAATGAGAATGAGAATTTTCTCTTTTCTTTCAATTTGACAAGGGGGAGAGTATCAGCCTGACTTGCTGACATGCCTTTCCTTATATCACAGGGAGAAACGACCTGGAGATGAAGCAAAGGAAACAAGAAACAAGGGAAAGATTTCTGATTCCACCCTGGGGGCTCCTGGAACCAGCCATATCTAAGGCCAATTAATCAGGGATGTTTAAGTGATGTGAGCCAATAAATCTCCATTTTTACTTAAGTCTCTTTAAACTCAGTTTCTATCACTTACAACCTAAAGTTCAAAATGCCTACCCTCATTTTTTCAATCCAGAATGAGCACAGAAGCGGTGCCTGGCTGGCTCAGTTCGTATGGGACTCTTGATCTCAGGGTTATGAGTTTGAGCCCCACGCTGGGAAAAGAGATTACTTAGACAAATAAAATCTTTAAAAAAAAAAGAATGAGCACAGAAGTCATAGACTTTATTATTCTATAGATTTAACATTTCTACCATATTCTCATAAAGACAACTTCCAGATAATCATACGCATGTGTACCAAGCATGTAATTCAGATTTCCTTCTTAATACTGTACTATGGATACTTGGGCTGACGGATCAGGTCCTCAAGATCATCCTTCTTCCCTCTCAACATAGATCCTGCTACAATAATCTGAAAACCTAGAACTCAAGTTTGGGAGGTGGATGTTTATAAAGAAAACTAACTTAAAATTCTGCAGTAGAATAAAATTTGAATATGTGATGCCCCCCTAACATAAGCCTTATATTTAATCCCCAAACATGGTTGAATTCTACAAAATGAGATCTGGAACCATAGAACAATGGTTTGGTTTATGCTCTGGAACTAAAGCCACAAATTTTAGCAAGTCACTTTACTTCCATCATCCTCTGTTCTCTCTCTTATGAAACTGGAGTAAGAGTAACAGAACTTCACATCAGAGGAGTAAGAGTCTTGGTGAAGAACAGCTAGAACACTCTGGAAATGCTGGATATCCACTGAGGCAGCATGTGAGAGGCAAAAAACACTGCATATCTCTAGACCTTGCTGCCCATTTTACAGAGGAGGGTGAGGGGATTTAGCTAGGCTCATTGCAGTAGCCACAGAGATGGCCAGAATTTCTCTGGGTTTTCCTCTTTATTGGGCTTTAATGTAGATTCGCTAACTCAATCCACCATAATCTTTCTTTCTTATTTTACTTCTCTCAGCAACGTCACTATTCTGTGAGCTACCTGGGAGTTCTTTAAAATGGTATTTTCTAGTCTCTTTTCTCAAATATTTTGATTTTGAATCTGGGATAAGGGCCAGAAATCTGAATTTTTAACAACCATGCCTGATATTTCTGATGCTGGGGGTGCACAGGTCATGCCTGGAGAAACATTGAGTCTAGCCTGTGTTATGAAATCGAAGAAATGTAATCTCTCTTCTCTTCGGTTATAGCTAATGCATTTTGTGAAGTATTTAGGTTTAAAACTGAAATGTTCTGGCCACTTGTGCTGCAAAGGCCCCTGGGAAGGTGTTCAGGTGTTAATCTCCCCATAGTACACATCATTAGTGGAAATTCCATAAATAAAAACTGCTGATACTTTGGGAAACATATGAGGTAGCAATATAATTCCCTTTATGTGGCTAATGTTAGAGTCAAGAGAAGGTAAAGTGAAAAATGTGTATCATTTGCCTGACTAATGCTATGATTTAAAACGACCAATTCTTGCACCTTGTTTTGTACTGCACGGAGCTGGGCACGTGGACAATAAATTAATATCTTACAAAGCAAGAAGGTTCCTGAGTGAATGACTGCCTGTGTTGTTTAAGGAAAAAGCCTCAAATGTTGATCATAAATATTCATATTTCCCTTCATATGCTTAGTGAACACTGTTTCTTTATCAAATTTCTAGGAAACAAAGTAACTTTTTAACCTGTAATTTAAATGAAACTATCATTATGTTTATGCAGAATTGGAGGGGACCTCCATCAAAATGTTCTAGCAGAATTTTCCTGGTATTTTATTCAAATATTTTTGGAAGAGTGGAGAGACAAAATGAGTGGAATGTTTCATGTTGCCATGCAAGTTTTTCCCCTGAAAGCATTCTGGTTTAAATCCAACCTGTGAAGCAGAAAGGAGCCTTGGAGGTAATCTACCCTGACACTTTGGCTTTATGTTTAAAGATTCAGAGTGTCCTGTAAACTCAAAGATGGATGCACAGATACCAAATAAATTAAAAACAGCATTAGATGAAATCCAGAACTTCCTTCCTCCTCAGCTAGTTTTTCTTCCTGTATAAACAGTACCTCTCAAAGAGAAGAGAGAAGAAAGGCGGTACAAATTTTTTAGAGGCCAAACACTTGCATTTAATACTTGGTCTTTTTGAATTCATAGATGGCTTTCCTGGCTTAGCTGACTAGGTTAATATTGCTCTATCTTGTGACAGTGCTGATATTTTTCATAGACAAATTATCACCTTGTGAAGTTCATTAGTTATCAATGAAAATAAAATACTAAGGTTGTAAAGCATTTTTCTCCTTTGCTCTTTTGTAAGGTAATCTACTGAAAGTAGATTGTGAGGAGTCCACTCAGCTCCGAGGACTAAAGCTCAGAGAGGTAAAGTGTCTTGGCTGGGCTCCCCTACCTTATGACCCCTAGTATGGTGCTCTTTATACTCTCATACAACTGCTTCAGAAAATAACCAAACTTTCATTTGGTAGCCTCTTTCACATGCCTAACTACCTCCCAGGATATGAGTCCTTTCTATCAAGGTTCAGATGGCAATGCATCTTAAATTAGTATTGTTTTCATTATTATTCAAGGAGTTTTGCAAAGCCACAAATGCATAGATCTGAACAAAAGATCCTGTACTATGTAAACTGAGGCAATATTTGCTTTTCTGGAAGAGTTTGGACAAAGGTCAGCTGATCAGGAATAACAACATGCTGTTGGCTTCCTGTGATTTCCTCCATTCTTATCAATGACTAAGGACCTGGCTGACCTCGTCGTTTGCATATAAATCAGGTGCATCTCTCTGATTCATCATCTCTGGCCTGTTTGGCCTAAGTGGGATGGTCATAACCTGTATCTTACCCAAAAGAAAGAAAGACTCTGAAATCCAGGCCTTTAGCCTCATAACAGGGGATTTTCCTTGAAGCTTTATCATACTTATTCTTTAGGCCCCTGCCAGAATGACTAACCCCTCTCTTCTAGTATTACACAAAGACCACAGATAGAAAGGGAAAATCTTATTTTCTAATCTCTAATTTCCCAGAGTCACTGGCCATTAAAAAGATAAACTCAATTTTGTCCCAACCTCATAAATGTGGTCGAATATCTTCTGTAGTGTCATTTGCAAATGATACTATAGATAAAGGGCTGGTATCCCCAAGATCTATAAAGAATTTCTCAAATTCAACACCCAAAAAACAAATACTCAAGTCAAAAAAATGGGCAGAAGACATGAACAGACACTTCTCCAAAGAAGACATACGAATGGCTAGCAGACACATGAAAAAATGTTCAACATTATTAGCCATTAGGGAAATTCAAATCAAAACCTCATTGAGACACCACCTTACACCAGTTAGAATGGCAAAAATTAACAAGGCAGGAAACAACAAATGTTGGAGAGGTTGTGGAGAAAGGGGAATCTTTTTACACTGTTGGTGGGAATGCAAGTTGGTACAGCCACTTTGGAAAACAGTGTGGAGGTTCCTCAAAAAGTTAAAAATAGAGCTACCCTATGACCCAGCAATTGCACTACTTGTTATTTACCCCAAAGATAAAGATGTAGTGAAAAGAAGGGGCACCTGCACCCCAATGTTCATAGCAGCAATGTCCACAATAGCCAAACTGTGGAAGGAGCTGAGATGCCCTTCAACAGATGAATGGATGAAGAAGACGTGGTCCATATATACAATGGAATATTACTCGGCCATCAGAAAGGATGAATACCCACCATTTGCATAGACCTGGATGGAACTGGAGGGGATTATGCTAAGTTAAATAATTCCAGCAGAGAAAGACAATTATCATATGGTTCCATTTATATGTGGAACATAAGGAATAGCATGGAGGACATTAGGAAAAAAAAGGGGAAAATGAAGGGGGGGAAATCAGAGAGGGATATGAACCATGAGAGACTATGGACTCTGGGAAACAAACTGAGGGTTCTAGAGGGGAGGGGGGTGGGGGGATGGGTTAGCCCGGTGATGGGTATTAAGGAAGGCACGTATTGCAAGGCGCAGTGGGTGTTGTGCACAAACAATGAATCATGGAGCACTACGTGGGGAACTAATGAAGTACTATATGGTGACTAATATAACATAATAAAAAAATAATAAATTTTAAAAAATAAATAAAAGTGGCCAAAGATTACAATACAGTCTTCAGAATGAAAAATTAACCTTGAGTCCAAGTTTATACACACTGTTAGCTAATGAGGATGGAAACACCTCCCACTTCCTCCTTTGGATTAAGCCTCAGAAATAGAGAGGTGAAAGAGTTTAAGATGCAACTGTAGCAAAAGTTGAATTTTCAGGAAAGTCAACGTAAGTAGGAGAAGCAGAGAGAACAGACAGCAAAAGAATAGGGCAGTGAAATGAACACAGATACAGACAAACTGTATCTATTCTCACTTGTCTGAAACCTGTCCTACCAAATGGGAATGACATTATTTTTCACATCATCAGGCAAGATTTAATGCATATCTACTTAGCTGTTTCATTAAGACAAGGAGATATTGGTTGCATTGTCTTTATGTAATATTGATTAGCCCTCCCTTTCTGAAATCTAAGTACTTAGAAAACTGGTAACAAAGTCTCTTAGGAGGCATTATGGAAGGTACTGATTAATATTTGCTGCCATGTAGTCAATGCTGATTATTTATCATGCTCACCTTCTAAATCAGCAATCAAGTAGATACACATGCCTCACTGAGTCTTCTGGGTATTAGATGATGGGTAATAGGACTTGTTCAAGCACAGGATTTCTCATGAGAGACAAGTTTGTTTTTAGAAAGATGAGGGTCCTGTTTCTACTCGCCTGCAATTCCTGCCATTTGTTGGGCCCTGTCTAATAATATTTGGCTTGCACATGATTTTAGACCAGATAGTATTTTCTAACTTGAATTTAAGATGAAACAAAGATTTCTGGGTTCAAAGCCAAGTTCCACCATTTATTAGCTGGGTGACCCTGCAGAAATCACTTAATCTCTCTGAGCCCCACATATTTTTTTTTTTAAATCTGTAACATGCAGATAATCACCACCTCAGAGGGTGTCTGAGAGGATGACTTAAGTGATGACAAGTGAAGCCCATAGCACTGTGCCTGACACATTAGAAGCCTCAATAAATTTTAAATACTATGTTATACTTTTTTTATATGTTATTATTATAAGGTTAACATTCTGCTTCAACAGAGGTTTTAGTAAAAACAGAAACAATGACATGTGGGATGGCCTCATCAAAACTGATCATTACAAACCTTTAAATACTGGTTACTGGCCTTCTCTGCACATTGGAATCAACCAGAGTTTTATTTTTTATTTTTTATTTTTTTAAAGATTTATTTATTTATTTGAGAGAGAAAGAGAGAGTGAGAGAGAGAACACTAGCAGGGAGGAGGGGCAGAGGGAGAGGGAGAAGCAGACCCCCTGCTGAGCAGGGAGCCCCATGTGGGACTAGATCCCAGGACCCTGGGATCATGACCTGAGCCAAAGGCAGATGCTTAACAACTGAACCACCCAGGTGCCCCACCAGAGTTTTTTTTTTTTTTTTTTTTAAGTCCCAGTGGTTTAGTCTGTCCACCAAGTGAAATAAATGAGATTCTCTGGGGTTGAGACCTAGATATCAATATTTTTTAAAGCTATTATTCCCAGGGAATCATTCCAGTTGGCAGTTCGGGGTGAAAATGATTTGTTAAAAATATTATAGACCATGTAGCCTAGGCCAGAGGTAGGCCTTATGGAATGTTCTTTCTCCACAGCTTCTGGTATATCCCTTTCTATGAATTGGTTTCCCTAAAGGGTAGTTAGGGTCAACGGGAATCTCCTTACTCCATCCACAGATCCCAGTGATCTTTAAATATTTGTGGCAAGATTTTTTTCTCATTGAAATCTTAATATGAGGAAACAGTATTCTAATAGGGTAAAAGTATTTTATGAATTATACCATTTTATTATTATTATATTGTTAGCAACATTGAGAATCTCTTGATAAACACAAAATTTGAATGTTGGTGTTCAGATAAAAACTGTGTCTCTTTTGGGCTCAGTGTCCCAATTTTTGTAGTGTTTTATTTTTGTAGTATAAGACCAAGCAAATTCTGATTAACAAAGTTCTCCTTGGAAATGGTATATTTTTCTTATACTTTTAAAGAACTCATCTGCAATCATGGGATATTTTTTTCAATTACCTGAATTAGTTGCCTAAAAGGGTAGCAATATTTTTGAATTATTGTTTCAAATGTGTCTACTGAAACATCTCCCTCATTTCATAAATATAAGTTATATAAGAAATATTAAAACTTAAAATAAGTAAAGTCTACAGAATACAATCTGACATGTACTGACAAGAGCACTTTTGATTCATAGATAATATGCCTGAGTTGCATAACATTTTAAGGAAATGTAATGCCCATGGACTGTACAATTTTGTGTGAGTGGATATGCAATTTTGAAGTGAGAAGATATGCAGAAACCCGAGATTGCAAAGATAAGTCTCTATAACTTCTCCAATCAATGTATAAACTTAAAAAATAAATAAAACCTGAAAAATATGCTTTAAGATGGCAGAAGCAGGTTTATTCTGAAGCTTGCACAGCCTTACACAAATTAAAGCACTGGTGGTCTCCAGTATTTTAAAAATTGTGATATTATTACATTTTAATCACTAAAAATAAATTCAATCTAATGAAATGTTTAATAATGCCAGAAATATTTCCACAGAATTTCAGAGACCTTTATTGTGAAAATTACTGAAATAATTACTAGCTTATCCCAAACAATATTTGCAAGCTAGTGTGCTCCTCTAAGGTTTTCATTTAGGTCCTTCCACATTCCTCATAACCACACTTTCAGGCTGGTATAAATTTTATTCCTGAGAAGTCTGGGTTAATTTGTATAAGATTGACACCCTGCAAGCTGGCCATCACCAGAAAGAACCTATCTTATTTATGGTCAAACAGGAAAACACTTGAAAGTCAATAGAAATCCTAGCTGACACTGTTTACATTCTGCCCCATTTGAGGATTACCTTTTAATCAGAGCCAAGTTGGTCTCACTTAAGTCCCCTCTGTTTTGGACTCCCATTTGCTCTTCCCCTCCCACTGACCTACTTTCCCCTGGGGATCCAGCCCAGTTTCATACCTTTGCTGCCTTTGAGATAATAAGTTCTGTTTCCCATGATTACAACACCCTCAGGTTTACTTAAAACTAAGTCCTGTTTTTGCTTAAGACTCAAATTCTCTCAGATGGATCCTGAAATGAGCCTATTGACTGTTTTTCCCCAGACTCCTGTGATGGAGGGAGAGTTTTTAAAGCAACAACAAAATAATGGAAGTTACGCTTTGATAAAGTATACAAAGACCATTGCTATTAGGTTTGTAATACAAAACAAATCATATAGTTTTGTTGTACCTATGTAAAACAAAACTGAAGACTAGCAAAAATAACTTAGCTCTTTGCTCTGGAAAATAAGACTTTGAACTGAGTAAAAGTATCCTTTTCAAAACAGACAGCTTGCTTATCAATACTCACTTCAAGAGCCTCAACAGCCATTATGTCATAAAGTCAACCCAGTTCTGAGCAGTTCCTCATCTAGCAAGACCTGCTTTAAAATTGCCCAGGGTAGATCCTAAAACCCCATAACCTCTGAAATCCCTCTTTTGAGACTCAACTAATTCTCTGTCAACATGTGTTCTTCCCTTTGACAGATCTAATACACTTAGCTTTGCTTGATCAACAGGTTTTTCTGGCGGTCTTTTGGGGAACAGGAATTGATAGCCAGACTCTACAAGCAAAAAATAAGCAAAATAAAGTAAATAAAATGGTATAAAGGGCATGCAGGCAGTTCATAGAAGAGGAAGCCCTCAGGACTTATAAAGTCATGAAATATATTCAAAGGAAGAAGAGTTATTTCTAAATAAAACAGAATGTAGATGAAAATTCCTTACGAAAAAGGAGGTCCAACTTAGACTCTTTTGAAGGGCAAGATTCACAATGTGAATCAGAGGTGGACAACACAATGTAAGGAAAGATTTCAAAGCCAGAAAGGTCAAGATAACCTTAGGAAATAAAACTATGTAATGTGGTTGGCAGACTAGTCTTGTGGGTCAAGTACAAGGCAAGAAAAGGCTGGACAAGTTGCTGAAGACCAGATCATGAAGGATCTGGAGCACTTTGCAGATGTGACCTAAAGGATGTTGTAGTCCTAGATGGGCACTTCATCCTCATGTTCCTGATCAACTCGGATTAACAGGGAGCACTACCCAGGCAGGTTATGACCTCCTCGAGGGCAGGCAATTCACTGCGAAGTGTACCCTCCACATTCCAAGCTAGTGCCCTAGATACAGAGATTTGAAAGCATCGACAGAAAACAATAAAACAAACACCTTTATTAGTGTCTTGTATTTGTATAAGAAATTTATCACATGTAGCTTTGTGAGGGAGAGAGGCAAGGCAAGTATTATTTTTTGATAGATGAACAAGTTGTAATTCACAGAAAGGGGAAGAAAATTACTGACTACTGGCAAGGCAGCTGAATGTTTGTACGTTTGTGTGTGTAAGCTCATGTGTGTATATGTATGCTTACATGTATATGTTTGTATATTTATGCACACACACATACATACGCACTTTTCTTTTTAGTGCTTACAACAACCATGTAAGTCAGATAATGTTATTACCTTTTCAAAAACAAAGAATTTGACACTCTGACTGGTTATCTTCCCAACACAGCTGGTGGACCTGGCACTTGAACTCAGCTCCCCTGACTCCTAGTCTGGTGTTCACTTCATTATATATGTTTCTTCCCTTCACTCATCATTTTGCACAGCTCTTTGCTGAGACTACATTCCCAACCCTTCCTGCAATGCAGAAACAACCCTAACTGCTGAGCTGATCTTCCTTGACATACCCCAGGCAGACATTGTCAGCTTTGCTGACTTGTTTATAAGCTTCAAACAGAAGAGTTCTTCCTACCGAGTACTGAGTTAAGACCCACAAGTCCTTGGGCTCCCAAACACAGATGTGTGTAACATTCAGCTCATAAAACTGAAACTTGGGGTGTGTCTATGCTTTCCCTAGTGAATTTAGACAAGACTGTGACTTTTGTTCAAGCCTTCTGCCAACAGCTTCTTACAAAACATCTAATATCAGTTTCTCAAGAAGACAGCCAACTGTTAAATATATTCCATTTCTCATAAAGCTGGAAATAACTTACCTTCAGTCCCATTGCAACATATTTGAAAATTAGATCTCTTTCAGAAGGGACGTGAGGGGCATTCTTGTAAGAATTTCTAACCATAGCAGTATCAAACATCATGCTTTTGAAAAATGCTTAAGAGCTGAATCAGTAAGTCCCATGGATTCTACCACCTCCTGCTTTGTCTTGCTCTCATTAACTATCAACTCTCTTCTCTGCCTCTTAAACTCTCCTCATAAATGCATAGTGCTTGGCATAAGGTAGGTGAGTCAGTGCTCGAGATCATGGGCATTTCTCTATTTCAGTGATCTCAGGCCCATAACAGGCAAAATATGTCAATTAATTAGAAGGCTTTATTCAGAAACGATATTTTGAACTAGATTTTAAAAGTACTACTATCTAAAAAAATAAGCCAACTCATCAACTCAAGGTCAAGAATTATTTTGAGACACCTGCTGCATATAGTCATCAGTAAAACTTCAGTGCAATTTCATGTAAAAGCTACCACCTGGAAGGTAGAGGAAGAGCAGTAAATCTGATTTTCATCGATCTTTAAAACCACTGTAAAATTTTAGCAAAATAATTTCTATATTCAAGGCCACGTCTAGTCATTCAAGGCAGATTAAAAAATAGGGGGAAATTGCTGAATATTTTTGATTCTTCCTAATCCTCATATCCCAGATACATAAATGATTGAGATAAAAGATGCAGGGCTGGAAGCTGCTGGAAAATGAGTTTCTCTTATGTCCCTCACTGGAAGGGCAAGTCTTTGACCCTACCTTCATTGAAAAATTGTTGACTATAGAAAGGGGTTTTTTTTGTTCCAACATGGCTACTGGGAGCTGAGTTAAGAATCACACAGGCTTGGGGTGCCTGGGTGTCTCAGTCGGTTAAGCGTCTGCCGTCGGCTCAGGTCATGATCCCAGGGTCCTGGGATTGAGCCCCGTATTGGGCTTCCTGCTTGGCAGGAAGCCTGCTTCTCCCTCTCCCACTCCCCCTGCTTGTGTGCCCTCTCTCGCTGTGTCTCTTTCTGTCAAATAAATAAATAAAATCTTAAAAAAAAAAAAAAGGAATCACACATGCTTCAGGCTCTGCAGTCATGCCCACATTCTGACAGATGAGGAGAAATAAAGAGGTAGCACTACTTGTCTTAGTTCAGGCTGGAGGCTAGAAGTCCAAGATCAAGGTGTCAGCACAGTTGGGTTCTAGTGAGAACCCTCGTCCAGGTTGCAGACTGCCTACTTCTTGTGTCCTCACACAGCACGAGGAAACTGGTTAGTTCCCTCCCTCTCATTAAACATGCCCTCATCCCATTCATGAAGGCTGTGCCCTCATGACCTAATCACCACCCAAAGTCCCCAACTCCAAATGTTATCACAGTGAGATTAGGGTTTCAACATAGGAATGAACGCAGAGGGGACACAAATATTTGGTCCATGGCAACCAAGGTAGCTAATCTTTTCTTGCAGACTATCACAGCATTCCTTTTTATTTCCTAGGAATATTGAAGTTATTAGAAGAGCAATTCTATTTCTGAAATGACTTGTTTGGTTCACTATATTTGTGCCCGGAATATGCATGTGTATCTGTGTGTCAGTCATGTTTTTAGGCACTAAAACAGCACAGTGACAGACAAGACAAACTTGGTGTTTGTCTTCACAGAGGCAAACAAGAGCCCTGTAGCCTAGGAGGTTCAAGTGGCTGCCTTTAAAAGGACATCTTAGGCTGATAATCAAGGCTGATGGGCATTTATTTACAGAAGACGTGCCAGTCCAAGAGCATTCAGAAGCAAAGCAAGGAGAAAACAATAAGCCATCCATTAGCCTTTCTTAATTGGTTGAATGAAAAGGAGTAGAATACCAAGAATTTACTAATGTGTTTATTTTTTGGCCAATTTAAGCAAATGGTGCTCACGCACACACATGTATTTATCAAGGATACACTAAATTGCAGGGAAATTTTCTGCTCTTATGTGCGGATGCTCTGCGGTAGCTATATATAGACACTGGTTAACATATCAACTTATCACTATAGCATTTTAGAAGCCATATGTATTTCTCAGAACCATTCACGATCATGATTATACTATAGCTTATACAGAAAAATGGGTTATTATACATTACCTGGAATTGCAAAAAAGAGGTGCAAAGTATGTGTGCATGTATGCGTGTGTAAGAGGAAAATTGGGCAGAGGCGTGAGAGGAGGGCCAGAATATGTTTTGGCTAAGCCTGCCTTTTTCACACCAATTACAGTGAAAAGAAAATGTTCAATAATGATATGAGTTGAGAAATACCAAGTCTATAATTTTTCATTTAAAAAGGAAACCATGGTAAGCATCCTGTGAATTTCTTCTATGGAACATGGCAAGCTGAACTCAGAAGACAGGATATTCACGGCCCTATTTAGCTCCAGGATTTATTTCCGTTTCCATGGCAATCCTGCCACATAAAACTGCGTTACTCCTCCTGGTAAGAGGTCTTTCATTTGTCATGTAAACCTGTAACCCAAAAGCTGCCTTCAACAGCTGAGTCCAGGACTAAATGCACAGCAAACTGGCTAATATATTTATTTTAAATCAATAGTGTCACTACATTTTAATAACAATGGCATTCTTATTCGGCATTTTATTTGCTACATCAATTCTAAAGTCCTATTTTATTAGCTAGTATGGGCCTTCTGAGTACAACCACACTGAAGCTGCAGAAGTCAATGAAAGTAATAAATTAAATGTACCAGTCAGTCATTTTTCCTTCGCTCAGCTCAACAAATCGTACTGCAACCCTGTCAGCACTGAAATACCTATGCTAATGTCCTCCACTTATGTCACTGTTAAAAATAGTAATAGATTGAGACTATTAGACCTGAGTGTGGCTTCAAGGGCCATTTGAATCTCCACTGCCAAAGGAATATTACCATCAGGTTATCAATATTCTCCTGGGCACTTCTTCCAGTGAATGCTCACACGTGCCCGTTGCATTCTGAACCATTTTAGAGTGCCATTTGAGTGATATACGTCAGAATCATAGCCTTAGAGTTAAAGGGATCTAGGGGTCTATATACTCCAATCTCTTCCTTTTAAAGATGAAGAAAAAAATCCCTGTGAGGTTAAATGGTTTATGTAAGGTCACACAGTGAGAGGCAAAGCTTGGAGAAGCTAGGATTCTGTTCACAGTGGGGTAATTCTAGACAATCCATAGGTAAATATTTTACTCCCAAGAAGAAAAATTTGTAACACTTCTCCAGAGATATTTTCCAAGGATCATCTGTAAGCTTTGAAGTTGTAAACACACTGTTTTGATCAGTAGAAGAGAACCATATGTTAGCAAGAGTAGTTTGAATATTACTCAAATATAATGAGTTTAAGGGACACCCTGGGTGTCTCAGTCAGTTAGGCATCCAACTCTTGATTTCAGCTCAGGTCATGATCTCAGGGTTGTGAGACTGAGCCCCGTGTCGGGTTCCACTCTGGGCGTGGAGCCTGCTTAAGATTCTCTTTTCCCTCTCCCTTGGCCCCCCACTCTCCCTCTCAAATATGTATGTGTGTGTATATATATATATATAATTCCATACAGTAATAATATGTATTAAATCCTAAAAGAGGTTGAGCTTTCTACATGAGTTGACCCTTCTGACAATGATTCACAGGACTAAATATTTGAATTGTACTGGTGGTGACTGTGTACTATGTGCATGAATTTATTGGGTTATATCTGAGGGAGGGGCTGAAACTAAAGGCAAGACCATCTGCCCATCTGGCTAATCTGGCACCTAGAATTACCCAATAAATAGGGAATCTAGCACCAGTTAAAGTATGACAGCTGTCTTGACAAAACTTGCAAGCCCAGTTTGAGTATGACTTTATCTGGTGAAAAATTCCTTTCTCTAATTCCTCCGAAGCCAATTGGTAGCCAACACAGTGTCCTCTGGAAGCCAAGAGGTACCTGAATTCTTTGTTCAAGGATCATGCTATCTGAGAAGCAGTCATATTACCCTGGCTTCCTGATCTGCCTTCCCACTTACCTGGAGCTCATTTGGGTATACAGGATGGTGCATGACCCCTATGCATTTGTTTGCTTGCAATCAACACTATTTTATTTATTTATTTTTTAATCTTTATTCAACTTTTTAACCATCACCAATGGCACTAGCAAACATATTTTTTTTAAAGTAATCTCTATACCCAACATGGGGCTTGAACTCATAACCTCAAGATCAGGAGTCACATGCTCTACCAACTAAGCCAGCCAGGTGCCTCCTGCAATCAACACTATTATAAAGGGCACCATTTTTGGGGGGGGGGGAGAGGGGACAAAAGCCTTTAGAATCTCCTGGTAATTTTTAAAAGCTGTGGTCTATTTAATACATTAACATTTGTAGCCCCCAAACAACTAGTTTTTATTGGGCACCTACTAAGTTCCAGATTCTGCTTTAGCTGCCATATACAATATTGAGAGAGCAAACGTGAGAGAATCTATCCTTCATGGAGCTCTCTTTGCAGTGGACATAGAGAGATTTCTGTTACATTGCATTGTCAGAATCTGCTGAGAAATACTTAGAGTATTAATTTCTCATAATTGAGAGTTTATATAGCAGAGATACTATGTTTCCATATTCTGAGAAGAGGCCAAAGATGGAAAGTGTTTTCACCTGAATTTAATTAAGAAATGATATTTGGAAGGCAGCTCTTCAGAAGTGCTCAGCTCTTCAGCTGTTTTCATATAATGCATAATTATCAGTGGCTGTCTCTGGAATTGCCAAATTTGAAGATCAACCTAATAGCATATGATGATAGGTCTAGGATTTGGGGAATTCCAATGAAAACTTCAATGCAGTTGAAATCATGAAAACAAAGTTTTTAAAATACTGTTAGATTTGCCTGAACTTATATATAGACAAAATGGAGATTTTCAATTTATAATTTTTTTTCTCTTCATGTTTTAACTATGGTGAGTTATTTCTAACTAGGAATACATTTGGAGACCAACTGGTCTCATCCTCTGCCAACCCCCTTACAACATACCACAAAAGACCACCAGATGGTCATGCAGTTTTTACATGAGTACCTTGAATGTTGGTTAACTCACTAACTAGGTTAATTGTTCAAATTAAAATCATTACAAGGTTTATGTTCACATCAAACAATTTTTTACCTTATAGCTTCTGCAGAAAGGCCATACAGAAGAAATCTGACCTTTTCCTTGTGACATCTGATTGCATTTGTAAAGATAGGTATTGTGACTGCTTTGAGTATTCTGTTCTCCAGGCTAAAAATTCTGAGTGGCCCCTGATCCTGTAGAGAAAAAGAATATATGTACACGACAAAATCTACCAGGTGCCACAAGATCTGTTTTAAATTTTCTCCCTCTTAAATCTTACTTTTAGGTTAAGGTGTTAATTTGCCTAATTAGCATGAACTTCTATCACCAGGGAGGATTACTATTTTAGCATTTGTTTATATCAACAAACATCTCCTTCCTGGGTGACATGGATATAGACATTGATAAAGGTTAGATCTTCCTTAGATGAGTTCATAGCCCTAGTGGGACAGTCTTCCCTCCATCCATCCGTTCATCTATTACTTCATTCAATATTTAGTGAGTGCCAACTGTTGTGACCAGAACTGAGAAGACACTAAGGATTTAGTAGCAAACAAGACAGACAAGGTCCCTGCTAGTAGACTTACATTTTTTATATAAAATGATCAAATGACTAGAGAATACTAGAAAAGGATAAGCTCATCATTATGACAAAGCAAAAGGAGGAAGAAAGGAAGCCTCTTAAATGCAAGTTGAGTGAAGAATGGAAGATCCTCAGTAGAGATAGGACAGCCTACTACACACTTAGTCTACAGCATTTATTGAGTATCTACTGTATGCAGAATATCTGGTCAGGGAATAAAGTGTAATAGACCAGAGTATTGGACTAATTCCCTGAAAAGACTAAGAAATAATGCCACTTCATTTTGATACACAACTTTAGAGTTTGCAAAAAAAAAAAAAATCTATATAATAATACATAAAGAGACCCTACTTAGTGAGCAGGAAGTATTTCTACATATCTCATTATTTAAGTCATTAAAACCATCATGTCACTTGAATCTCATAGCAACTGGGTGATGTGGCAAGTGACAGTATCATTAGCACCATTCTACAGATGAGAGAAATAAATCTCAAAGAAGTTAAGCAACATTGTCCAGACTCAGTAAGAGATGAGCCCAGGAATTAAGACAGGCTTCTAACTCATGATTTTATGGGGTTTTAAAAAATATCTGTGAGCATTGATTTAAGTCAAATGAAGCTAACTCTTATCTCAGGATCCTGGGTCTTGACCAATTTACTACTAATGAGCCTCTCTACTGAAGGATGAATTGTGAAAGAAGGAAGGAAGGAAGGAAGGAAGGAAGGAAGGAAGGAAGGAAGGAAGGAAAGAAGGAAGGAAGGAAAGAAAAGAAAAGAAAGAAAGAGAAAGGAAAGAAAGAGAAAGAAAGAAAGAAAGAAAGAGAAAGAAAGAAAGAAAAGAAAGAAAGAGAAAGGAAAGAAAGAAAGAAAGAAAGAAAGAAAGAAAGAAAGAAAGAAAGAAAG